>NW_027130909.1:0-19005 GCF_026122565.2 Emydura macquarii macquarii
CGCTTCTATGCAAATCTCTGTGTTAAGTGGTTTTTGATGTTTAATTCTACGTATTCAAAAGATTATTGCAGCATTAATGAACAGCTTATTACTGTTGGTGTGGCAGGCTCTATCAGGTGGTTTTTTGTTTTTAACGTGTGAGCAAATCTTCAGCCTTGGGGATGACGAGCTATGTTTTTGTTGTTAGTTTTGGGCTCTACCAAGTATTCGGAAGAGGGGGCTGAACAGGAAAAGGGAGAGTTTGCTCATTGTCTTGATCTCAGGTTAGAGTCAATTCTTGAGGAATCAATTCTTGAGGTTCTCTAAGAAGCAAATATCCACAGGATTGGTGCTGTGCCCCAGCTTTTAAACAGAATATTGGAGGAAGCTGTTCGGCCTGCCACAACTCCAAGAGTTCTCATTCTTCCTTCAGAATAGGTGCCACAGCCTCACCACCTTCTTGAATGAGCCTCTGGGCTCCAGCACTCCTGTATTCACAACAAGAGCTCTGCCCAGTGAGTCCATACTGAGACAGAATACTGAGCAGAGGCTTGTATGCTCTTCAGGGACTAATGCACCCCAAGAAGTATTTGCAGTGACACCAAATACCCTTTTCAAAACACCGTAGGATTTATTAGTCAACGGGCATCAATTCTTGGAGCTTCCGCTAACCAATCCTTGGTTTTAGGTGAAGTTCCTGAATGAAGGAATTGCCTGTGTGCCGTTTGTGACAATCTCTGTTCTAGGACAGGTCTATATGTGCAAATAAATCAAATTACACTTAGAGTGTACCCAGAATGTGTCATGGACTTCTTCTCCACTGGGAACCCTACCTGTAAGTCCCTGGGGAGCTGCAATGGCTTGATAGAGGGGCAACATTATTATTACACAAGGTCTCATAATGAAAAGATTCTTTTAAACCTAGATTCACTGAAAAAGTCCTTACTTTTTATTTGTTTTCTTTTTTAGGAAAACATCTGGACACTATCCGTAAGTTCCATTTTTCTTCTGGTAAAACCAATGTTAACCTATGAAAGTTTTTTGAATGAATGTGACAATGTCAATTTGAAAATAACAAGTAGTACCACTAATACGAATAGCATAACTTGTTATGTGGGTAATGGGCAGGAAGCCGGTACTGTACCTGTGTCTGCAGTGAGGCAGCATGGAGTGGGTGACCAGAGGGACTGTGCACTTGATGCCCATGGCAGAAATGGCTCCAGGCCAGCTCCATATAAACAACTATGGAGACGGACTGGTGGCAGCCCAGGATCCAAGTGAGGATGTGGCCACTGGGGTCAGAATTATACACAGCGAGTGCCAGCAGCCCCGCCATGTAGGCGATGCATCTGAGTTATAATTGTGACCTTTCATCTAGCTCAAGGCTGGAATAATGGCCACTGAAAGACTTCTGAGCTGCCTTCTGCCTTTCCTTATACAGCTGCACCAGGCTAGCTTCAGCAGTGTGAACAGCCGCCCTGGTGCAAGTCACTTATTCTGAGTTCAACCCCTAGGATTGTAGTGATGCAAAACAGTGCACACAGTGTAGACAGGCCTAAATGATCAATGATTGGGAGGGCAGGCACCTAAGAGAAGCTTTTAAGGGTGTCTTTTTCTTTCTGTTTATTTAGGTAAACTTCACACAGAGCTCGGTAAAGGCATTTTTTGTTTTGTTTTGTTTCTCTCTAATGCAGTCTTTTCTGTGATCTTGAATCCTATTAATACTGCATTTGTCACTGCTTTTGATACTGCTTCATTCTCATCCTTATCTATGTTTGCTTTCAGAGTGGAGAAGATCCCTTGGTGATGCAGGTAATGACAACTCATATGTAATCAATGGGAGATCCTGCACCTTTCACTGTACAAAAAATAAAGAGAAAAGTGTAATATGATATTTTCCCTGTTCAGAGAAGTGAGGGCCTTGAGATTCAAAGGAGAGAGAGGAATGGATCACCACAATACACCCTCATTACACGTTGCTCCCATAATTCTGGAAACAATCCCTGTTCTGAGTGACTGAGAATTATTGTTTCTTAGGGTCCCAGCCCTAATGTCAGTTAGCGGAATAAGAGTGAGCAGACCCAAGAGTTCAAACCAAGGAGTAACTCTAATCAGTATTCAACGTCCGCTTCTTTTCTCTTCTCCCCTTTTAACTCTCTCCATCAAATCCCAATTTTCTGCTCTTTTTAACCATCTTTTTCTCCATGAATTCATTTCTAAACCCTCTTTCTCCTCCCTCCACAACTAACTTTCTTCTCTTGTAGAAGTTCCTTGGTTGTATATCAAAGTTTCAATTTAAAAAATGAAATCTGGAGTGATAATTCTCTATGTCTGGCCTTGATGACTAGCTGCAGAATTTTATTTAGGGATATATAGTATCTTTTAATTCACTACAAATCTTAGATATGTGGTAGGATGGAGCAGTCATCATGCTGGTATCAACAAGAGACATCCAAGCTCAAAGATTTTAAAACTGAGAGGGAGGGCACTTCAGGGAAAAGATAATTGTCACTATGTGAATGATGTGAATGGAAATCTCTGGGGCTTCCCTGTGATTATGAGGTCTCTAGTCCACTTCATGGGGAGAAGTGGAGTGGATATTCTGAGTCTCAGGCTCAGCTCAGCAAACTTTCTCCTTCTGTCACTTGCCTTGGGAATGACTCTATTGTACATGCTGGTGAGATCTCGGACCTGTCCCCATTCAGAGCCAGGTAAATCCCAGAGAAAGGAGATTTCCTGATTCACGCTCCAGCTGGGCAGTTTCTGTCACTGACACTATCAAACCCTCCCCCAGGGCTGAGCTCTGCCCCTAACGCTCTGATTCTCTCTCCCCAGCGAATGTGACTCTGGATCCAGGCACGGCTCATCCCAACCTCGTCCTGTCTGAGGATGTGAAAAGTGTGAGATATGCAGACAAATGGCAGGATCTGCTCAACAACCCTGAGAGATTTGACACTGATCCCTGTGTGCTGGGCTGTGAGGGATTCACCTCGGGGAGACATTACTGGGAGGTGGAGGTGGGGGATGGGGTATACTGGGCTGTGGGGGTGGCCAGAGAGTCTGTGAGGAGGAATGGATGGATCCACCCTAGCCCTGAGGAGGGGATCTGGGCTGTGCGGCAGTGGATGGGTCAGTTCCAGGCTCTCACCTTCCCTGAGACCCCCCTGCCCCGGCGCCGGGTCCCCAGCAGGATCCGGGTGTGTCTGGACTGTGACCGGGGGCAGGTGACATTTTTCGATGCTGGTGACTAGGCCCCGATCTTCACTTTCCCGCCGGCCTCTGTCCCTGGGGGGAGAATCTGCCCCTGGCTCCGGGTGTGGCCAGGATCCCAGCTCAGACTGTGTCCCTGAGACACTGGGGACCCTCTCTAGCCGCACACACTTTAGTGTCTATGACCTTGGAGGACCCCCATCTACCGAGTCCCAGGCCCTTCATCTCTATGATCCCTGGAAGCTCCTTCCCCCTCCCTGCAGCACCAGGGATAGGAGGGGGAGGAGGGTGAAGAACCCCTGGAGCTGCAGAGGGGCCCTGAGGGGCAGATGTGGGGCTGGGCAGGGGCAGAATTAACAGCCGGGCTGGGGACAGGCAGACGTAGGGGTGGCCGGACCCAGCATTAATTAATGAGGTTTGGGGGTTGGGAGAAGCTGGAAGCTCCACAGCGGCAGGGCGGGTTTGTACAATCTGTGGGGTTAGATCTCACTGGGGCTCCCAGCCAGAGCTCCTGCCGCAGGGCCACAGTCACCTTCCTCTGTCACTGCAGGGCTGGCACCACAGTGATTGTCACACACACACATGCAGGGGATGGGCAGGGAGAGTTCAAAACTCACAGGATCACCCAGATACAGTCTGTGTTGTTTGAAACCTCATGTTTTGCAGGTTCAATTTCACAACTTTTGGTTCTGACTCATGATTTTTAACTTCTGGGTCTGGCAACGCTGCAGAGCCCCTGGGTCCAGGGTAGGTTGAACCAGAGCAAATAGAGGAAAGAAAAGGGAAAGATAAAATAAACAGGGTCCTGGAGAAATGGTGTAAAATAGCTATGAAAACAATGAGAGGAAAACACTCTGAAGAGGGGAACCAGCCAGAGGCAGTGAGAGGGGAAGGGATAAACTGAGGGAGATAATGGAGAACATGAGTGGGGAATGCTCTGTGACAGGGATCAGAGGAAAGTGGAAGAGAAACAGAAATAAACAGAACTGGGAAATGTGGTCTAGAAAAATGGTGAGTAAGAGTGAACAGTATGAAAGAAAAGGGAACACAAAAGGGACAGAGAGATTTATAAAACGTCACCGAAGATGAGACTGCAACTCATTAATTGCACAGGTCACTTCCTTGACTTTGTTGCCATTTTAGTGTCATTAAAAAAAACTGTTCCCAAATCTGTGTCTCTTCTCCGTTGCTGGGTTATTGAAGCTACTTCTTAGCTCCTTTTCAATCTGACGAGTATTTACATTAAATTACATTACATTAAAGCATACAAGACAATTCTGATTTATTTTGTTAATTTCCCAGATGCAGTTGTTGGTGGTAGAATCGTGGGATTTGCTTCCCTACTTGGTTGTGAACCTTAAGCACCAACAGGGAATATACCGGCATGTCCCTATGATGTGAGCTGAGACTTTACTGTGATAAATTTGTAAGCCAGGTCTGAGTGTCTCAGTGGCACTCTCCCTGCTCAGCAGCTGAAAGTGGGGCACTTTATTTGGATGGGCTTTGTATCTGCATGAGTACAAGTAAGTATTTAGCATAACTTACCTAGGTGCTGAGCATAATGGGAAATGGTTAGCAGGGCTGGTTTTGGGCTACAAACCACTTTTGTGTTAACTGCTGGGGTAATGAAATGTGTCCTTCAGTTGTATGAACAGATGTCAGCAAAACCATGCTTAGTCTATTATGATAAAATCTGCACCCTAAACTAAACAGAGCTCCACAAGGGTGGCAGACAGATGTTTCAGCCTGGAAAAGATAGAGCAGTCTCTTATAGGGATGGCCCTGGTCTTGGCTCTGCATGGAGTGACTCGCCTCCCATTGTTAAATGATAGAATTGATCACTTCTCTTGGAGTCTTTTGTTTCTTGAAAGCAGGGACATTGTCTGTGTGTCAGCAGAAGGTTCACCCATGAGCTGAAGTCACTAAGAGCTGGACCAGTAGAGGATCTGGGAAACCTTGCCTGACAACTAACAGAGTTGAGTGAGTGACAGCCAACTCTGGTGGGAGGCTGGCACAGTTGGTGCCACCCTGGTCAGCAGTTGGCAGAGGGGCTGGTACAATCGGTGCCAGCCCGGTGCAGTGAGCGGGAGCCAGGTGGTCGGTGCCAGCGGTCGGTGGGAAACAGACATGGTCGCTGCCAGCGGTTGGGGACTCAGCGAGGCCTGAAGGCAGTAGGAGACAGCAGCAGAGGGGACCTGGTCAAGCCCGTGTCGGACAGGAGCGGCATAGGAGGTGGAGCCACCCCCAAGAGGTGGACATTGCAACCACCCCGGTCAGTACAGGGGGAAAAAGGAAGGAAGAGGCGAAGGACATGCCCTGTACCCTGGGATGGGTTTGGTTCATTGAGTTCATGAACTCTGTTTGCACTGTTCCCCAAACCAGTGCTGTGTTACCTCTCTTTTGCTATTAAAAAGTTTCTTTCTACACTCAGACTCTGTGCTTGCGAGAGGGGAAGTATTGCCCTTTGGGGGCGCTCAGGGGATAGTGTGTAATTTCCTAGGTGACAGGTGGGGGCTCGAGCCAGTTTGGTGTTGTATCATTGAGAGGGACCCCTAGATATAGAACCCGGCCCTTGCTGCTGCCGACGCGGTCTGGCAGAAGGGTTAAATGTTGCTCTCCCAGCCTGTGCTCTGCCTCTTGTCCTGTATCTACTCACATCAATCAGGAGTTGCTCAGCTGTGCTCTGCAGAGAGGTGACTGGTTGCACAGGGTGCAATCCATGAAAGGACTTAGGTGTTGCAATGCTGAGCGTCTCAGGGCCTAATTTTTAGACAGCTAGAAAATCACAGGAACAGCACTGATCTTCAGCACTGAGCAGGGTGACTAAACTCCCTGTACAATGCATGGGCGACACCGGTACCTTACAGCGTGATTCACAAAAGCCAGCTCACGAGGTGGGGAGCCGTCTAAGCCAGCTAATGGGAGAGGCCAACAAAGGGGGAAAGGAGTCCTAATTCCTGCCCCTCTCTCACAGATAGGTGCCTAAATCTGTGCTGCAGTGGGGCATCTATCTCTGCTTAGCAATCCACAAAGGGGAACCCAGGGCCTCATGTCAGATGTCAGATGGCTCAGGCGCCTAAAGCATTTCTTTCTGGAGTGAATTAGGCACCTGCCTCGCTCCACACAAAATGTGTGCACGGGAGGGGGAAGGAGGGGGTGTTTTTGGTGATGTCACCCACTTTATAACTTTTATTTCTTGCTTTGAAAAGAGTAAAGTAGAATTTAGTTTCTCAAACTCCCCATGTCCCTGGTTTTGAATAATGGGGGGGGGGGAGGAAATGGTCTTCAATGGTCACAGAGGCTGTCTGGGAAGCCTCTTCAAGGTGTTATTTTGCCGGCCCTGAGCTCCACAGACGGCAGATTCTGGATGTGATATTTTCTTAGAGTGCCCAGGATTGTGAATCACCTTGTTAACCCCCTGCCTCAGCGAGAGAGAGACGAGCTTCTGCTTAACTGGGTGTTGGTTCCCGGTCACCCCCAGCCATTTAGCTCCCCACACAATCTCCCTAGGGCTAGGCTAGTCCTGACTTTGCCTTGCAGGTTAACAGTAAGGTTCATCCTAGTCATTGAGCTCCTCTGAAGTGTCCTTCTGTAGCGTCCAGCTCCTCTCCACTGGACACTCAGAAATTCCCAGGTAAGTGCCCCCAAAGGGACAACATGTGCACCAGATCGTTTGATTCAACTTAGGATCAGCTCTAGTATAACATCAAAGTGCTGAGATATATTTTTAGTGAAAACAAACAGGAATTTATTAACTAAGATTTGAAAAAGTGAGCAAAGGAATAAGACCAGCAGGTTAGATATAAAACACAAGGTATAACAGGACTGAGATAGTCTGAGCTTAACTTTAACAAGTAAAATCCATATCAAAAACCTTCTCCCAGGATCACCATCTACCACAGCTGGGATCCCTTTTCCATGAATGCAAAACATGCTCTCCTGTTTGCTTCCTCACGGAAGGATGGCAGCTCTTCTTGTCATCCAGTTCTAGTCCAGTAAACCCCTGGAGTGCATCTTCTACCCCCGGCACCCCTATTGTTTGTTCTGAGTGCTCTTCTTTTGTTTCTATAAGAAAACTGGGCTTCAATTGTGTTCATCTATAATGCTAATCTACATATGAACCGTGGGAGACAGCTGACTAGATATCCCTTTGTCCAGCAAAACCTGTTTATCAGCCCTGCTTTGATTCATGCTTTAAAACATATATATAAACATAGTTCCTTCAAGATCACCTGCCCCTACTTCGCGTAATGATTAGGAGGATCTGTATGACAGGAGCCTTCATTACAGACCTCACATGACCCGTTGTGGATAAATAGTATGAAAGCAATGCATTAGGTGTAATGAGTTTGTCAGGCTTCATCCTAGAACGAAGCACTCTTTTCCAGTGGCCACTGAGGGGTTCTTCGGGTCATACGAGAGCTGCCAACTCCTCAGGTTTTCTTCTATGGGCCTGTGAGGAAAATCCATCAACTGCAAGGAAAATCCCCGCTGGCTGTCATCTCCCATTTCCCTGCCTCCTGTGGAAGTAGAGCCAATGAGCCTGGGGAGGCATTTTTTTGAACCTTGTTGGCGCAGTTGTGGATGGAAATGGTAACAGTGTGTTTTGTAAGGGGCTCGGAGGTCTACTGATGAAAAGTGCTATCTAAGAGCCAGGCAGTGTTTTGATTTATTTTTGGCCTGGCAAAGTGAGGCCCAGCACTTAACTCGACGGCCTTTGTCTGTTTGGGGTGATGCAAAGGCTTTGGATTGCATCTGATCCATTCAAACTTTCATGGAACGTTCTAGGCAGCCATGGGGAGAAGGCTGATGATTTGGGTGAAAATTTGAAAACTATAGGGGGAAATGGGGGCACTTGGGGCACAGCAGACCCATCTGCGTCAGCCAGGTCTGCCATTGTCGACAGATCCAAGATCTGGTGGATGGCAGCCACTAAGGCCTGGCTGAACAAATGGACTTTGGTGTTGCAAAGGGCAACTTTTGGTGTCTAGAAAATCCCTGGAACAACAGTTGGATCCACAAAGCCCGAGCTGGTCACCCAGGCTCCCCTAGGGAGTGCATGACAAGTGGAGAGACAGGAACCTGAGAACCGGAGTCACAACACCCTAGTCTAGTAGGCACAGTCTAGCCGGGAGCTGCCTAAAGCAGCCAAGAGGAGATGCTGAGGGGAGGGCACTGTCTGATCCCCGCCCCTCTGCTGGATATAAACCCTCCCAGAGCAGGCGTCTCTCTCTGACTGTGAATCCACAGCTGGGAACCCCTCTCCTGGAGTCAGGTGTCTGAGCGCTTGTGAGAACGAGCGAGGCAGGCACCTAGCTCCACACAAAACCCCCGCAGGAGGTAAGGGTGCCGGGTTATTCCTCCTTCACATGTTTAGCCCAGGGCTTAGCCCAGGTTAGATTCTCCACTGTGCCCGATGGGGAGAAAAGATTTGAACAGGGGCCCCCCACACCACTCAGCTCAGTGCCCTGCCCACGGCCCCTGGGATCTTCTGATGGGGGGTGGGGCTCCCTCAATCTCTCCTGTTGAACATGTGACACTTCGGGTGAGTCATGACAGAGTCCTTGGAAAGCGGACTGGGCCCTCCCGGGCGGGTGCCCAACCACCAGCCTGCAGAGTCAATCTCGCTCTCTGGCCCAGTGAACGTCCACACCAGGGCTGGGCCCAGAGGGGGTTTTAATGAAGGCCTCCCCCCAGTGCAGACCCCATGGGGGGAGCAGCAGCTGCTCAGTTCGGGCTCCCAGATCCCAATGGAGGACACAACAGCTCCTGACCCAGGATGAAAAACAGAGACAGATCAAGTGCAGCCTCCTCTCTCTGAGCAGGGACCAGACCCATCTGGACACAACAGCTGCTGAATCAGGGGGTGAGGGTGGCTGTTCAAATGAGATCGGGCCCTGCCTGACTGTCCCTGGCTATGGCGGAGGCGGGTGTGTCCGAGGATCCGCTCCCCGCTCTTGTGGCCCTAGCAGAGTCAGGAGCTGAGCTCCCTGCACTGGATCAGGAGCCGCTGCCACCGCCTCCATTTTGATCTGGGAGCCAGAGATCTGCGTCTCCTCCGGCAGGAGAGACCTTGGGTAAACACCTCAGTTCCCCGCCCAGCTGCCTGGCGCGCAGACAGACGCCCGCCTCTCTCTATCTGACTGGACACTGCACCGGTGGCTCCCGCTCACTCCAGAGGCATTGCCCTGTGTGGACAGCTAGTGGAGCTGGGGGTCTGGCGGCCATGCTCCCTCAGAGGGGCGGGGCTTCGGGCAGACCCTCCTCATCTCCCATTGGCTGGCACAGGTGTCTCCCCGCCTAGTGCGCTGGCTGCTGTGAATGCCAATCTCCCTCCCTCCCCATTCATGGTGCAGGGCAGCCTGGGGCTGAATTCAGGCTCGCTGGATCCCGCTGTTGTGCCTGGGATTTTTCTCGACGTCCCAGTTGGGTGTTGGGACGCGGCTCACGACGCCCTTTGTGTGTCCGGGCCTCCCTGCCTTGACGCGCGGAAGGATGGCCCAGGCGTTGGGATGTTAGTCCGGGATCTGCAAAACCCGGCTTTGGTTCCCCACCACCTCGGCTGAGTCTCTTAGTCCAGCTTGTCCAGGGTATTGCGGTTGCGTAAGTGCCACTGAAATGACCCTGGGCCTCGGTTCCCATCTGTACTGGGGGTAACCCAGGGAGCGTGGCCCTGCCTTGTCGGGCTGAACACATGGAAGGTCAGGTGACAAGATGCTGGTGTGATGGGTCCATAGTGGAGCCGAGCAGATGGGAGCTCGGGGTCGCGCAGTGCGACTGCAGCTTCATGGGGTTGTGACTCCGGCTCCGAGCGCTGCTGGGATCGGCCAGGGCCGCTGTTCGCTTTGGCATTTCATTGATGCTGCCCCCAGCCAGGTTTGCCCCCGCCTCCCGCCAAACCTAAAACAACGGGCAGCCAATCAGAGCAGGGGGAGGAGTCAAAACTGTCTGCCTATAATTAGGGGTGCCTGGGGACGGGGTGTGTCTCTGCCGCTCCAACGGGGCTTCTAGTCCGACATTGGGGCTGCTCTGCAAACCCAGGTGGAATTAACCCTTCCGTTGCTGCCTGTCCTGCGCGGAGCTGGCTGTGGGGCTGCGGACCAGGTGAGCAGGGAACTGCAGACGGGGCGGGGACTCAGGCTGGCTCCGTCCTGTCTCCCCCCTGCTGTGTCTGTGAATCCAATTTAGCTCCCAGCTCATTTGCCGAGCTACAGACCAGTCACCAGGGGTGGCAGGGAGAGCAGGGCATGTGGGGAATCACTGGGAAAACACCCACAGTGATCCCTGCCGGTCCCCTGCGAGTCCCTCCCCCTTCCCCCTGTCCCAAGGCGGCCGCCCGTTGGCGCCGCCTCCCCCCGGCGAGTCCCCGTCCCCCCGCCTCCCAAGGCTGCCCCCCGTCGGCGCCCCCCGCTCGGTGCAGCCCCTTCCCCCGGAGCTAGTGACACAGCTGCCGTCTCACCTCCTGGTTTGTTGGCTCCCGCCCTGGGACAGAGGATTCCTAGGGATGTTCCTCAAGACCCTGCTCCTGCCCCACACAGACGCTGCACCTGGGCTTTCTGTGTTGGCTGCACTGACTGACATTATTTCTCACCGGCAGATCTCTGAGCACTTGGGACACCTTTGCCATGCGCCAGGAAGCGTCACTTACCGGGTGTCTGATGGGACAGGGGGCAGCACAACAATGAGCCCTCTGCCTGCCCTGTGTTGCGCTGAGATTAGCAGCCTGGCCTTCCCACATCTTCAGGGCATGCCTGTGGGTGGGTGGCAGGCGCTGCAGTGTTGTTGGATGAGCCAGAGAATTCAATTATCACCCAGTCATTGATCTTGATCCCCCAGTCATTGATCTTGGCCATGAGGGTCCCTTAGCACCATTCACTGCCCCAGTCTGCACAGACAGCGTAGGCTAGGTCACAGGGCAGCTGTTAGTGCATTTGAACCCTGCCGTATCTGCCAATCGTCTGAGGAAGGGGATGCTGTGACATGGGCACAGAGTGGGAGTTCTCTCTTGCCCTGGGATCTGATCACTGGGCCCCAGGAGCGTTTAGCAGCTGGCGGAGGGGATTGAATCCTGCTCAGCCTGCGTTAGGAATCCTCGGTGCTGATGTCATGACATCAGTGCAGCTGAGCTGGGGCAAACGGCTAAAGCAGACGTGCTGCGCTGGTGCAGAAAGGAGCTTCCCTCAGTGCAGTTCTCTGCAGGACGTTAGCAGAGTGACCGCACTGCTCCAGCGCATCCGCAGGATGTGTTTGCCCTGATGTAACTGCATCACCGTGATTACACTGGTGCAGCTGGCCCTGATACAGATGGCCCTGAATCCAGCTCCCTGCTGTAATGGCAGCTATTGCAATGGGCATCACTGGCACTGGGTAAGGTGGGATGTACGAGCTTAGGGTTGGTCACACACCTACATGTGCAGGGAGCTCCGCAGAACATGTGGCATCTGAGCTGGAGATGGATGGGAGAGAGACCCTGTGCCACCCACTGTTAGTCACTGACTTCTCTGCAGTCAGCTCCGTGGAGGAGGGGGTTGGTGACTATGCACTGTCAGGCAAATTTACTGCGACAAACGTTTCCAGCAGCCTGTGTGCGATTGCACTGGACAATCCCTAGCTTTGGGTCCCAGAGGTGTTGGGAAGCCTTGGCCTCAGTCAAATTGTCCAGTGCTACAGCAAGAAAACTCTGGTGCAGGAGGTAGCCTGCCTCTTTGATTGCGTCATGGAGCCATGCTCGTGTTTTTCAGAACTTTGTTTCATTGTTTCGGTTTTTTTTCTGAGTTAAAATATCTGTTAGGTAAATTTTTTTAATTAGTCCTAAGGATCTATCTAAAGCTAAACCTACTGGAGACCAGAAAGTCTCACTCTTCTCTGTTACCGTTCTAATAAATTGGTGTTTTACAATATTTGACCATTTTTGCCCTATTTGTCTGGTCAATTGACCAACTATTTTTGTAGCAAACAAATGCCCAACTCTAGGTGCAACTCTTACCCCACGTGTTATGTTCTCATTCTCCAGCGAAGCGTTCATCAGCTGATCTGGGCTCCCCTGCTGGCCCTGTGTACCCAGGTGGCTGGGTCAGTTACCAGGGGAAATGCTACTATTTCTCAGACTGAAGGGGACTGGATCTACTGCCAGAGCAGCTGCTCTTCACTGGGCACCTCCCTGGCTGGAATTGACAGCGAGCAGGAATTGATGAGAGACTCTCTAATTGCCGTGTCCTGGCCTGGGCACAGCGCTGACAGCTGCAGTAGAATCGGGGCTCTGTCCTGTGGGGCGGGGAGCAGCTGTGACTCCTCTCGTGCTGGGAGGCCAGAGCAAATGAACTTCCAGCAGCTGAATCCCAGCCCTGGGAGCTGGGGCCCTAGTGTCTGGGTGTGATCCCAGGGATCACCCACTCACCCCAAACAGAGGGGAAGCCCTCTCTAGGGCAGCACTGGCTGAAGCATCTGCTGACTGTGGAGTGTTACTGAGAGCACGGCCAGCGCTGCTGTTTCGGGGGCGGGAAAGGAGCAGCCAGCTGAGGACGAGGGGGCTCCTCTGGCACTGCCCCTGGCCTGAGGATGAGGGTTTGGGGGCCTCCTCTTGGCGTTGACCCCTCCCAGTGCAGATTGACTCTCTCCTCCTGGTACCTCACTGTGGGGAGCAGCAGCTGCTCTGTGAGAGGAGACGTCTGTGCAAAGAGCTTAGACCCAGCAGCCGTCCCCAGCCCAGGTGAACTTGGGGTGCAGGTGACTGGGAGCACATGGGCGGGGCTGTGTGGAGTGGGAGGGTTAATACTTACTGTCTGGATGACCTTGTGCTTTGCAAGAGGGAGGGGAAAATCCCTGCCCCTCCTGTAAATAAATTGAGCACCCGTCAAGGTGTGACTGGGATTCTCTGCTGCACAGGGCCCGGGGGGAGAGGGGAGCACCACAGCTGGGGCTGATCCTGGCCGTCCCTCTGCTTTCTTTAAGGCTCTCCTGCTGCGCTATAAGGGAGTCCTTGACCACTGGACTGGCCTCCACAGGGGGAAGGCCAGCCTTGGAAATGCATCAAGGGCACCGCATTCAACAGCCGGTGAGTCCCTCACCCTCTGTATTAATTCCCTGGGTTAGGGGATTGTGGTGTGTGAGCTGCTGAGTTCAGGTAGCTCCACCATTCAGTGTGAGTGAGACAGACAGACATGGCCCTGCTCCGTTTGCTTGCTGTGTGCATTAGAGACACAGGGAAGTGATGTGTCCCCAGAACTCTCAGCTCCTCCCCACAGCGCGGTGCTGGCCTGATGCTGGGCCCACCATAGTCAGAGGTGCCCTCGGGGGCCCTGAACTGGGGTTTGGATCCTGCTGGAGGATTGCAGCAGGTTTGAGTTACTTGGCCAGTGAGGCCCCTGAACCTGAAACAATGCAGGACATCAAAGGAGCCTGCTGCTCACAGGGGGTGGGCGCCTGGGCTCCCGTAGGCTGGGGTAGAAGAGTGGTGGCTGCCCAGAGAACACCCCATGATCTAGCTCTAGTCCGCCAAGGTAACTGCCATCGTGTTTTGCTCCAACAGTCGTATCTGAGCCACGGGATGGCAGACCAGGCTCAGTCAGAAAAATTATGGTTCCAGCTACGCTCCTGAGAATGTTCTTCCAATGAGCAGAAGCTTCCAAACACTGGTTTTCCACTGGGGTATCAATTCTGCCACTAACTTTCTTTCGGGCAGGGTAGTTGCTAACTGACAATGTATGCTGCTCACTCAGTCCACGATTGGTAATTTATGCAGTATTCTTCCAATCATGGAAGCCTTCGCTGAACATTCCCCACTTTTTGGTATCAGAAAACAGGCGGCAATAAAAACAGCACACTTCCTTACAAGGCGAATAGACGAGCCATTCTCGCTGGCCCATCTGGTTGTTAGGCTTCATGTATTCAAACGTTGATTTGGTCAGATAACGATTCTGATTGGTGTACTCTCGCTTTGTCAATGAAAGTCAGCCTCTACATTCTGGCAATTCTGTGGGCCCTTCGCAGTACAATATACACTGAGAACTTGAGAAGTCATGTCCCACTTGCATGGATCGGTGGTGAAGGATATTTTTGTATGACTGTCACTGGGAGAGTCTTCAGAAGACTGGGATGAGACAGCAGCTAGAGAAGGCACAGACGGCTGCCCCTTTTCGTCAGACGCATCAAGTCCATTTGGGCTGGATTTTGTCTGGACTTCCTCCCCACTGGACTTAATAGAAGGAAAAAATGTTACGGAAGGAGTACCTTTCAGCACGACATCTTGTCTTTGCTGCCTTTCTTTGGTCTCCTTCTGTTTCTGTCCTCCTTTCTTTGACATGGCTTCTATTGTCCAGTGTGGGCCCTATTGTCTACAAAGTTCAATTGTGCTTGGGCCCATAAACATTTACTTAGCCCACAAAGACAAAATCACAACCACCATAAACTAAACTCATAATCCTGCTGAATTAATTTGTACAAAGCAATATATTTCCCATAACCCCGCTGCCGTCACTCAGCTGTTACTGCAGCATGGAATGGAGGGCTTCAAGTAGGACCTAAAAATAGGAGGGCCTAAGGCTAGACCCTTATTAGCCTATGGGTTAATCTGGTCCTGGTTGTGAGGCTGCAAAATTAATGTTTTTAGAGGTCCATGTAATGGTCCGCCGTCACATGAACAAGCCTTGAAACAGCAGGGAAGCCCTGACTGCATGAATATAGTTAATAGACAGACAAGGTGGGGGAGGTCATCTCTTTTATTGGGCCAACTTGTGTTAGGGAGATAGACCCACAGAGAACTGACCCAGCGCAGCCAGGACTCTGTCAACCTGGTCCCACCCACATCATCATCCTGTGCTTCCTATTCCTCCCTCCCACGCAGCACTGCCCCCAGCCTGTGCCAGGGATGGACTTGGGCACCCAACTGGATGGCACTGGGGGTGTGACCAACATCACAGAATTTTGGACAATTCAAGATACTTTTAACTAATTTGAGAAATTTGGGGGAAGTTTGTTTCTGTATCAATTTCCTGCCTTTCACCATCAATCCCCCATCTCCTCCCCCGACACCTCTCCCTCCCATGTCATTAAGGGAGCCTTTCCCTGTAGGAACTGAAGGATGCCAATTAAGCAGGGATGCTTTCTGTTTGTAATGAATTTTCCCTCTTGCTATTTTTAACCTAAGGAAAAATATTTGTCTTTCTTCTGTTAGGTCGAATTGCCTTGATGGTTGTGTTGTGTTGTGGTGGGGAGGGGGCTGGGGTTCTGGTTTCTCTTCTCAGGGGCGCTGTCCACTGTAAAATACTTGGCTAAAGCAGAAGAAGGAACCTGAGAGTTGCTGCTAGTGGGTAACTTGAGTAACTGACTGGACCCAAACTGAGTGCAGCAGGGGAGGTAGCTCTGGGTGTGCGTTTCACCTCTAGCAATGTTAGGTTTTTTATGGCCTCCAGGATCATAAGAGCTGAGTGATACACAAACCTTCAGTGTATTTATCCTCACACCAGCTGTGTGAAATAGGGAAACATTCTCACCCTCTAGCAAGGCACTATAGCCTTCCTCAGAGCCTGGGCCCGAGGAAGAGTCACGACACCCCCTCTGGACAGAACCAGGCCCTGCAGGCCAAGCAGATGGGCGGAGCCAGGGTCAGGGAGGGAAGTATAAAAGGCAGGCCCAGCAGCTCAGTCACGGGTAAGCTGCTGCTGGAGGCAGATGTCTTCCCAGAGGCTGCGGTCTAGGCTGGATCCAGGCCCTGCAGCTGTTGGGTCAACCGCATTGCTGACTGAAGCCTCCAAAGCCTCTCTGAACTGCCAGGCCTGAGTGACTAGAGAGGGCTGCCAGACCCTGGGATCTGGGAGCAGCTGCCCGAGCCCGCTGGGTGGGACAAACCCCGTGAGGCTGGCCCTGACCTGGAGGAGCTGCCTGATGTGGAGGACCCACCGGTGTGGACTGAACCCCATGGACCGGAAGAACCCCTGGGGCCCTGCCCTGGAGGAGCTACGCTCCATGGGTGACCCAGAGGTGTTTCCAGACCTGCCACTAGTTGACGGTGAGGGACTCGCAGGATGCCCCCTCGCCGCCTCCCCCAGTGACCTGGAGGGAGCTACATGGATGCAGGTACCCAGGGATTGGGTGGGAGGAAGTAGCCCAGGGACAGTCGACCAGAGTGTGGCTGTGTGTGACTGCGTCAGTCAGCGCATTGCGGCTGGATCCCCGCTGACTCAGTGGCAAAATGCTGTGCCACTGCTAGGGCCCTGGGCTGGGACGCAGTGGAGTCGGGTGGGCCTGCATCCCCCTCCCCCCTTCCCTAACCACCCCGGGAGTGCTTGACGTCCTCTACACTGTTGGCCAGAGGACCCTGAGCTTTGCCAGCCCCACCTGACTGTAAGGCCGGGGGCTACAGACCACTGTGCCTGCCCCGCCCGCTTGAGGGCCATGGGCTGCAATCTGCTTACGTGCCCCGCCCACTTGAGGCCAGGGGCTTTTGACTCCTTCGCCAGCCCTGCCTGGCTGGAGGGCCAGGGGCTGTAGACTGTACCAGCTCCACCTACTTGAGGACCAGGGGCAACACGCTGCTTGTCTGCTTGGCCCCACCTGTGGGCACCGGACTGCTCACCACCCCTCTCCCTGTTTGAGGGCTGGGGGCCATAGGACCTTGGTACTTTCCAGCCCTGCTTGCGAGCCAGGGGCTAAAGACTCCGTTGCCTGCCCCACCCTGTATGAGGGCCCGGGGCAATAGACTACTGGTCCACCCCACCTGTTGGAAAGCTGCCCTTCCCTACGTGAGGGCCAGGGGGCTACAAACAGACAGGGATGCCTGGCCCACCTGGGGGCCAGGGTTACAGACTCCTAAACGGGGAACTAATTCCCCTCGACGAAAGGTGCTGTGGCCTTCCTCAGAGCCTGGGCCTGAGGAACGGTCGCGACACCGCTGGCTGAACCGTGCCACCAGCCTACACACCCCTTTTCACAGATGGGGGCTGAGGTCCAGAGAAATGAAGTGACTTGCCTGAGGCCACACAGAGAGAGTCTTGAAAAACAGACAATATAATCTGGATCACCAGTCTCGGGTTCACCCCGTGACTACTGGACAATCTCTGAAGTTACAGCTCCTCTTTATGCAGTTCTAGCCGTTGTAGTTGTGTTGCGGAAGAGGCGCTGTTCAATGCACTGTAAACTTGCTGGGGGAGATCTCAGCAGTGCTGTGTAGCAATGAAACTTTACATCAGCAGAGGATCTGCCCAGAATTGTTTTCTCAGCGATAAATAAATAAAAGGTTAGACCAGGGGACTTTAAATTTAGGATCCTTCCACCACAACATTTATGTTTTCTTAGTCCAAACACAAACCTGAGGTCATGATCTCATTACACTGTTCTACTGGAGATGAGGCAAGTAATGCTTTCAACTCACTGTAGTGACCCCTAACCTCCCACCACACCCTCCAACCACAGAATTTTTCTTGACCAGTTACACTGACGTGAAACCATCACTTGCCTTGTCTACACACAGATTGTACAATGACAGAGAGACACCTGCATCCCAGTGTAGACAAACCCCCAGAGACTGTCTCTGGGAGCCAGTCCCACCCCATGAACTCCTCCCTGGAACCCATGGCAATGCCTGATGGGCAGAAGAAATGTGAACAACATATTTCATATACCTTTAGCCACCCTTGAATAAATTCAGTGCCGGTGGGAACAAAGAGGAGAATCAGCACCACATATTCAGCCACTTCTCCACAGATCACAGCTGAGGAATTCCTGATTTACATGTAATAGACAGCACAAGAGACAGAGCACAAGCTGGATAGCAACATATCCCAGTAAAACCGGAGCTCTCATCATAGGCACATGCAGGTATAGTGCTGCTGGTGCTGGGGTGACACAACCAGGAAGAGAAGCAAATCCCACAGCTCTGCCTCCCCCCAATTGCAGCTGGAAAATTAAAAAAGAACAAACCAGAATTGTCTTTAATGCTTTATTTACCCTAAATACACAAATACCCAACATGGTGAAAAGGAGCTGAGAAGCAGCTTCACTAACCACAACAATGAAAAGAGACCTGCAGATTTTGGGAACATTTTTTAATGACACTAAAATGGCAACAAAGTCAAGGGCAATTTATGAGTGACAGGCTCATCTTCAGGATGGTTTATAAATCTCTCTGTCCCTTTTCTTCTCCCTTTGCTTTCATACTGTTCATTTTTACTCACCCTTTTTCTAGCCCTCATTTCCCATCCTGTTAATTTCTCTGTTTCTCTTCAACTCTCCTCTGGTCCCTGTCACAGATCGTTGCCCCTCACGTTCTCCATTCTCTCCCTGAGTTTATCCCTTCCCCTCTCGCTGCCTCTGGCTGGTTCCCTTCTTCAGAATGTTTTCCTCTCATTATTTTCATAGCTATTTTGCACCGTTTCTCTAGGATTCTCTGGCAGTTTTGTTTTACTTTATCTTTTCCTCTTGTTCGCTCTGGTTCAAACCTTCCCCCAGAAATTAAAAATCATGAATCAAAAGTCATGATTTGTGAACTCTCCCTGCCCATCCCCTGCGTGTGTGTGACAATTACTGCGGTGCCAGCCCTGCAGCGACAGAGGAAGGTGACTGTGGCCCTGCGGCAGGAGCTCTGGCTGGGAGCCCCAGTGAGATCTAACCCCACAGATTGTACAAACCCTCCCAGCCGCTGCGGAGCTTCCAGCTTCTCCAAACCCCCCAAACCTCATTAATTAATGCTGGGTCCAGCCACCCCCACGTCTGCCTGTCCCTATCCCGGCTGTTAATTCTGCCCCTGCCCAGCCCCACATCTGCTCCTCAGGGCCCCTCTGCTCCCCCTGCAGCTCCAGGGGTTCTTCACCCTCCTCCCCC
>NW_027130910.1:0-19313 GCF_026122565.2 Emydura macquarii macquarii
AGTAAAGAAAGACTCATCTACCTCATCCGCCACCTGGTCATTAGTGCACACCCTCACGTCCCACTACACCATCGTGCAGCAGGCGAGAGAGGACGCGGGATTCGGCAGAGCTGTACTGAGGGCAGCTCACCAATAACTCCGACCCACCTCCGAGGTATTGCTTGTTAGTCACCTATATTGGAATGGACATGAGCAAGCACTCGAAAAAGAAAACAGGGTTACTTACCAGTAACTGATGTTCTTCAAGATGTGTTGCTCATGTCCATTGCACTATAGGTGAGTGCACGCCCACAGTGCACGGTTCCTGGAACTTTTTTCCCCTTAGCAGATCCCATAGGGCCGGCTCTGGTGCCCCCTGGAGTGCCGCGCTGATGCCGCAACACATGAGGCACTGCTGGCCCTACGCCCCCTCAGTCCCTTCTTTCTGCCAACTCCGGCAGCGGGGATGGGGGGTGGGTGTGCAATGGACATGAGCAACACATCTCGAAGAACAACAGTTACTGGTAAGTAACCTTGTTTTCTATCTTCGAGTGCTTGCTCATGTCCATTGCACTCTAGGTGACTAACAGCCATCCCTCGGAGGTGGGTAGGAGTTACCGGTGAGCTGTCCTCAGCACGGCTCTGCCGAATCCCACATCCTCTCTTGCCTGCTGCACGATGGGTAGTGGGACGTGAAGGTGTGCACCAATGACCAGGCGGCTGCTTTGCAGACGTCCTGCAGGGGCACCCTGTCCAGAAAAGCCGCAGACGAGGGCTTAGCTCTGAGTGAATGCGCTGTGATGACACCCGGCAGCGGCACATTCGCCTGCTCGTAGCAGCACTTGATGCAGGATGTGATCCAGGCGGAGATGTGCTGGGTGCAGACCGGTGATCCTTTCATCCGGTCCCCCGCCACGGCGAGGAGCTGCGCCAATTTCTGGAACGGCCGCGTCTTCGATGTAACAGGCCAGGGTTTGTCTCGCGTCTGGCGAATGCCATCTCCAAACCCAGACCGCGCGGTTTGGGAAAACACAGGGAGATCAATCGTGATTACAACGAGGTTCAGAAACCAACCCAGGCTAGGAGGCCGGCATGGCCTGCACTGCTGTTTATCCGTATAGAATAGTGTATAAGGGGGCTCCGAGGTCAAGGCCTTGAGTTTGGAGACCCCCCAAGCTGAGGTAATGGCCACCTGGAAGGCTACCGTCCACGAAGCGTGGCAGAGGGCATGAAGCCACGGGTTCCAAGGGGGAGGGCCCTATGAGTCTCGAGAGGACCAGGCTGGTATCCCAGGGAGGCACCGGGTTGCGGACCTGGGGATATCGCCTCTCCACCCCCTTGAGCACCTTGACCAACGTGAGATGGGAGAATGGGGATCTCCCCGCTAGCGGGTAATGGAAGGCCAAAATAGCTGCCAAGTGGACCGTCAACTAGGCCAGCACCAGACCCCGGAGTACTCCAGGGTCGCCTGCGGACGCAAGAGGCTGGTGGAATGCCCCGGGATCCGCCCAAGAGGTAAACCATGACCACTTAGTTTGATACACGACCCATGTAGAAGGGTCCCTGCTGCCCAGCAGGAGTTGTGGGACTTGCATCGAGCAGGCCCCCCTACCTCCGTCAGCCACAGAGCCTCCAGGCCGTGAGCTGCAGGGAATCCAGGACCGGGTGCAACAGGGCACTGTGGTCCTGGGAGAGATGGTCATGCCACCTCGGGAGCCCCATGGGCGGGGCGAACGAAAGGTCCAGCAGCATGCTGAGCCAGCGCTGGCTCGATCAGGCCTGAGTCGTGAATATGACATCCACCGTGCCTCTGTTTATGTTCAGTAAGAGCTTTGGCAGGAGTGGAGTGGGCGGGAACGCGTACCTGAGGGTCCCTGTCCCATTACTGAGGAATGTATCTGAAAGCAACCCAGTCTCAACAACAACCGAGCCTTGGCACTGCACATTCCAAACCGGCATGAACAGATCCGGTTGGGGGACACCCCACTTCTGGAGGATCGCAGTCACTATCCCTGAGTGCAGCGACCAATCGTGGTGGGGTAGAAACAACCTGTTGAGGTGATCTGCCTCGTCGCTCCTCACCCCATGAGATGAGATACAGTCCAGTGGAGTTGTGCCTCATGGCAAAGCCCCAGGGACGGGTAGTTTCCTCGCAGAGAGGCAGGGAGGACGCCCCTTCCTGTCCCTTCATGTAAAATGGCTGCAGTGTTGTCCGGCAGTGCCTGCACCACTCTGCCTGTCAGGGATCGGAGGAACAGCCTGCACGCTAGGCGAACGGCTCTCAGCTCCCCCACGGTGACCTGCAAGCACTTTTCCTCCACCGACCAGAGCCCCCGAGTGTTCAGGCTGGCACCCATGTGGGCTCCCATCCCACATACGAGCTGTCAGAACTTAAGGTGACCGACGAGATCAATTCCATGAAGGGAACACCCTTCCCTACTGCCCTGGGGAATCTCCACCAGTCCAGGGAGGCTAGGGCGGGCAGGGAACTGGACCACCCAGTTCAGTGGGTGTTGGCGGGGAACTGGACCACCCAGTTCAGTGGGTGTTTGCTCGGCACATATACCGAGGCCAACCATGCCTGAATTGGCCTGTGCCTCAGGCGAGCTAGCCTCACTATGTATGTGCAGGCCGCCACGTGGCCTAACAGCAGTAGGCAGTGCCTGGCTGTTGTCGTGGAGTATCGGTGCAGCTGGGAGATGATAGAGACCAGCACCTGAAAACATGGCTGACGCAGGAAGGTTCTGGCCTGGGGAGCGTCCAGGGTGGCCCCAAGAAACTCTGTGTGTTTCACTGGGGTCAGTGGACGTCTGTTCGTTTATGAGCCAGACCCAGCCTGCTGCATGTGGAGCAGCATAAGTCGCGCTGACCTGCACTGGGAACCTGGACCTACCCCCCATCAACCAATCGTCCGGATAGGGAAAGATTTGCACACCCTATCGCCTGAGGTGGGCCGCCATTACCGCCACGCAAGTTGTGAACGCCCTTGGAGCCGAAGACAGGCCAAGGGGCAGGCTGTAAATTGGTAGTAGGAGCCAGCCCCTGTTGGCTCCGAAGGATGGACCCATGAAGTATGCGTCCTTGTAGGGCGAGGGCGGCATACTAGTCTCCTGGATCCAGGCATTCTGGATAGATTGCTGCACCTCCTGGACAGGCCTGATGGCAGCAACCATGAGCAGGTCCTCATGGAACTTGCGGGGGCTATGGCCCTACCCGCCGCGGTAGCAGCGTCGTTTGACGTTTGGAGCGCTGCCTTAGCCAGCGTGATTCCTCCATGCAGGATGGCGGAAGCCAACCTCAAGGTAGGGGCCCCGCTATTGGGCAACCCCTGGTGCGCCCTGAAATCTTTCAGTGGCACCATGTGGCCCCCGGAGACTGCCTCGTCCAGGAAGGGGTAATAGGACTACCGAGGCAAGTCTGGCGGGTGCTCCCCTTGCCAAAGGGGTGCACCCGTAGGGGGGTGTCTCCACGGGGTCCGACTCCTCAACCGAGGAGCGATGTTTATGGGCCTCAGACTGTGCCCGGGCACGGACTGTACCCCAACTAGCACTTTTGCCACCTGCTTGGAGACCTTGAGGGGGCAGCGGCTGTTCTGACGACTGCCCCCACCGTGGGACCCGAGCCACCACAGGGGCGGTTGTCCTAGGTCCCGGGTGCCTTGTCCACTCTGGGGACCATGCTTCCGCTGCCTACTGCTGAGGGGAGCTCCAAAGAGCCCTCTGCCTTGTGGAGAGCTGCACGGCGTGGAGTCCCAGTGCTGCGTGGACCCCGGTGCTGCATGGAGCTGCGGGGCAGCTGCGAGCTCCGGCCCCTTTTGAGGCTGCGGTGCTGGTAGATCCCCACTGCTGGCGGGAGCCCCGCTGTCTTCGGGAGCTCCAGACCTGGCTCTCTCTCTTTTTTTGTGGCTGCGGTACCGCGGGAACCCCACTGCCCTCCGGAGCACCAGCCCTGCTTGGGGCTCTGGAGCTGGCGGTAGCCCCACTGCCACTGGGGGCTCCGGCCCCACTAGGTGGTGCAGAGCCAGCTGGAGTCCCACTGCCGCCGGGGGCTCTGGCCCTGCTTAGAGCTGTGGAGCCGGCAGGGGGTGCGAGTTGGCGGGAGTCACACTGCCCCTGGGAGTTCCGGCCCCACTCGGGGGTGCAGAGCCGGCAGGAGCCCCACTGCCACTTTTTTTTGTTTTTTTCTTTTTCTTCTGGAGGTTTCGGAGCTGGCAGGAGCCCCGCTGCCACCGGGAGCTCCGGTGCTGACCCGCTGAGGGAGTGTCCTCGCTCTACCCCTGGTGGCCATCTGGCAGGAGATCGTCCTCCCTGTACCAGGGATCTCCACCACCCTTCGGGGGGACCCACACCAGCTTGTCCCGGGACCCCAGTCCAGTCTCCCTTGGTGGGGGGGGGGGAACGGAGGTGGCATGGGCCGGCCAACAAGGCTCATGCCGCCAGCCTCCGCGCTGGCAGGGGCACTCTCCCACTCCGAAGAGTCAGGGGTGGACGCCTGCACAGAGATGCAGACCCAGAGGGGACTCGACGGGTCGTGGATGGTGCATCTCTGTGCTCGACCCTGCCCGTACCCACGGCACAGGGGAGTGTCTGCGCTCCATGCGCTCTCCTCGTCATCGGCACCGGGGATGCTGCTCCGTGCCGAGTGGAATCCGGTGCCCACGGTGCCAATGGTGCGCTCTGCACCGAGGGGGAGCCGGACGACCCGGACACAGAGCGGAGCGCTGCACTGCGCTGGGAGCATGGCTTTAAACCGGATTGCTCACTGTTTACAGCCTTGCATATCTTACTCGTCTGCTGTCCCCCCAAGCACTTCAGGTACCGAGTGGGGGGGGGGAGGGGACAGGGATGGGGTTAAACCCAGGCGGCCGGGACATAGCCCAGCCACCTTAAGTCCGTCAGGGACTTCTTCCTAATCTACAGCACTTAACAACTACTTAAACTAGCTAGGTACTTTGATTAACAAAGAGATCAAAGAAGGGGAATGGCACTTGCAGAGAGCAAGGCTAGTTCCATCCGACCGTCAGGGGCGGAAAGAAGAGACTGAGGGGGCGTAGGGCCGGCAGTGCCTCGTGTGCTGCGGCATGAGCGTGGCACTCCAGGGGGCACCAGAGCCAGCCCCACGGGGTCTGCTAAGGGGAAAAAAGTTCTGGGAACCCTGCACTGTGGCGTGCACACAACTATATTGGAATGGATATGAGCAATCACTCGAAGATAGAACAGCTGATCACACGTAGATGGGACCAGCCTAGGAGGAGAAGGAAGAGAAGGAGGAGGACGATCCGGTCCAGCTATGAAAGGAACAAACCCAGCAGTGCCTTAATCTTGGCTGGGGTTTCTAGGCGCTACCGAAAAACCAATAACAAAGGTTTTTATCTGGGAATTTCCATATTGGTGGCTGTAGCCGGGAGGGGTGGTCCCCCTCTGAGGAGGACCCAGAGAGGGAGCCAGACCCACCCTGGTTGACAGAAGCCTGCTCCAGGGAAACACCTGACCGGAAGCAAGGGGGCGGGTCTAGGCCTTTAAAGGCCCCAGTGGCCCCACCTGACCGGAAGCAGGGGGGCGGAGCTAGGCCTTTAAGAATCAGGCCGGCGAGCTCAGTTGGTGAGAGGTGGCTGGAGGGGAAGGATGTGTCTCCTCTGGAGTGCCTAGCCAAGGCTGGCGAGCTGGGCTGAGAGGGAGTGGCCGGCCTTAAACCCAGACTGGGGATCGACCGAGGCCTCTCCCAGGTACCTTACGGCCTGGGAGTTGGAGGGACCGCCAGAGACCCCCTCGGCCTGGGAGCCGGAAGAAGACCCGTCGGGGCTCCCTGTGGACTACGAGCCGGGGGAGAACCCCTGGAGATACCCGGGGCTTGGGAGCCAGAACCCGACCTGCCAGAACAGTGCTGAGCCTGGGACCCTGAGGATCTACCGACTCTGCCTGAGGCCTGGGGACCGCAGGACCTGGAGGAGCTACCCCCCGAAGACGAGCCCATGGAGCTACCCGAGATGCCGCCCATGGACGACGAGGGCCTAGCAGGTCTACCCCACCTCCGCGACCCAGAGGAGACAGGTACCGGGGGTTTCAGGGAGGAAGAAGCCCAGGGATAGCCGCTCCGTTGGTGGCTGAGTCAGGGGCAACCCGGGCGGCGTGTTGCGGCCGGATCCCCGCCGACCCGGTGGCAAACGCCGTTGCCACTGCCAGGGCCCTGGGCTGGGACGCAGTGGAGACGGGCGGGCCTGCGTCCCCCTCCCCCCTTCCCTATCCTCCGTGAGGAAGACTTAACTGCCGGGCCGTTCCCCAGAGCGGCTTGCTCACCTGCCAGCCCTGCCTGAGGGCCTGGCTATAGACTGCTTGCCTTGCCAGCCCTGCCTGAGGGCCTGGCCATAGACTGCTTGCCCTAAAAGGAGCACAAGACTGCTCCCATCGGGAGGTAGCCGGGAGGGGTGGTCCCTCTCTGAGGAGGACCCAGAGAGGGGAAAACCCGGACGCTGCTCCCCGGTTCCAGGGACACGTCCACAGTGGCACAAAACACAGGGCAAAATCCCCACCAAATGAAGGATGGGTTCAAAGGTACCTGCAGAGGGCAGTTCCTGCGCATCTCTTTGATTCTCTCCAGCTCAGCGCTGCTGTTGTAGCAGGGGTCTTGGAGCAGCGGGAAGAGAGGAGCAGATATTAGCGCTTTCACCGCAGATTTTCATATCAACTGGCTCCTGCTTGAGGGAAAATCCCCTTAGCAGCCAGCGGGGCTGGCTGCTCTCTGTCTACATGCTGAGCTGCCAACAGTTTAACAAGCGGCTGCTCTAATAAAACTCCCTCCCTTCCTCCCCATCTCACTCCGTGGCTCTGTCCCCTCCATTTACACTGTGCTTTGCCCCACCCTCCTGCTCCTGTACCCTGCTTCCCGCACATGACTCTGGGCACCTGCCACCCTGCAGCTGATCTGAGCATGTGGTAAGTGGCCAGATGAATTTGCTGGCATTCCTTCTGCAAGCACAGGGGCATTGGCAGCCCAAGTCTGTGCATTAGCATTAGACGGTTTATCTAAGCGCCGGGGACTGGGGTGAGCCCGGCCCACAGCTCTGTGGGAGCAGGCAAGGGTCACGTCTCATCACAGCCTCTGTGATGGCCTCGTGCCTTTGCCAAAACTGGCAGAAGCCCCGGTGCAGTGCCAGGCCTGGAATGGGCACGTGAAGTGTATGGGGGGAATGGGTGTCTCAGAGGGTGGGGGTCAGAGGTAGCTCACCACGGCAGGTGTTCTCACTCACGCTCCTGAACGTGGTTTTCCCAGAGCTGGACTCGTATCCATCGATGCAGCTGCAATTGTAACTCCCAGGCGTGTTGGTGCAGTGTGTGTAGTTTCCACAGTCTACCTGGCTCGGCCTCAGACACTCGTCAATATCTGCAACACAGGAGGGGAGGCTCTATCCAGTCCTGGCAGGGAGACGTTCCTCGTATCACCCGCTGCACTGAGCTGGGTGATGGGACCCAGGCAACTGGGCCCTTGTGAGGTTAACAATCAAAGGCCTGATTCTCAGCAACACTCAGGCCGCACTAGGCTGCTCTGGCAGCGTAACGGCCACTTGAGAATCCAGCTCCCTGAACAAGGGGCCGCCCCAGCTGGTGTGGAGTGGCTTTAGGGGCCCTGCCCCCATCCTGTTCCCAGCCCCTGATGTAGGGGCCGTGGCCCAGGCGCTCTGTGCTGCAGCTATTCTCTGCCTCCCAGGGCCCATGAGGGGCAGATCAGGGGCATAGCTGGGATACCCTGCAATGTGGCCATTCCCTGCCCCCAGGGCCCATGAAGAGCAGAGCGCACTGAGCTATTCCCATGGCCCGCACATAAGGCTCCTTCCCAGGCTGAGCGGGCACTAGCAGTCTGGACTCTGTGTGCTGTCTCCATGGTGCTTCTCTGCAACACAAGGAGTTTGCTCTGTGGGCCTTTCTAACTCTGGGGGTTTATTCCTCTCCAAGTGCCGGGAACAGGGGTTCATGTATCATTACAGCCTCAGTGATGGCCTCGTGCTTTTGCCAAAGCTGGATCAGCTTCAGGTCTGTGCTGAGCATGTGAGCTGTGGGGGGGTGTCTCAGCAGGTGGGGGTCAGGGGAGAGCTCACCACGGCAGATGCTCTCACTCGTGCTCCTGAACGTGGCTTTCCCAGAGCTGGACTCGTATCCAAAGATGCAGCTGCAATTGTAACTCCCAGGTGTGTTGGTGCAGTGTGCATGGGGTCCGCACTCTGCCTGGCTCGGCCCCAGACACTCGTCAATATCTGCAACACAGGAGGGGATGCTCTGTCCAGTCCTGGCACGGAGATGTTCACTGTATCACACCCTGCACTGAGCTGGGTGATGGGACCCAGGTGACTCAACTGAATTAAAAAATCAAAGGCCTGATTCTCAGAAACACTCAGTCCACACTAGGCTGCTCTGGCAGCGTAACGGCCACTTGAGAATTTGGTGTATTGAAAATTGTTTTAGTCTCACAAGTTCTCACTTTACATCTGCAAGGGGCCTTCCTGCTCCTGCTTGCAGTCTGGGGGCCTCTGTACAGAATGTGTGATCTGGTTTTTCAGCAGTCTGTCTGCAAAAGAGCTAATGAAGAGCAAAGGCATGGCGGAGTTATGCCCATCTGCTACAGGGAGCAGCCTGCTTTGTCTCTCTCTGTTTTGGGTTCTTGACTGTTAGGGTTCTGCAGTTAAGAAATAACCTTGTATTGTGCTGCAGCCAGCCAGCGAGAGGATTTTTATGCTTTGTTTCCCAATGTGTGCATGTGTGCTATGAACATAACAGAGGGGAGAACAGTCACTGTGGCATCTATGGGTCAATCCCACATCCCACAATGGGGCCAAATGCAGCCAAGATTTGGGGAGATTTAGGAGTCCATGTTTGAAGCTTAGTCTCCCAAGGGGTGGAAATGGGGCGTTCCAATAACAGGGGAACACACCGGCATTGCTAGCCTGGGTCAGTCCAAAGGCCCATCGATCCCGGTATCCTGACTGTGACAGGTACTGCAGAGGAAGATGTAAGTGTCCCGCTGCAGCTGTGGGATAATCTGCCCCAGAAAGGTCTCTAATAATCAGAGGTCGGCTTAAGCCCTGACATGGGATGTTTTCCTCCCTCCCAGAATTATTGTCCATTAACTATCACAGTCCCAGGTATTGTCGTTTGCCATAGAGACGGCCAGTCCCTCTTTCAAACTCGACTCACTCACAGCCTGGCTGCCAATCGGTAGCAGTGATTCCACGGGCTAATGCTGCACTGGGTGGAAGAGTATTTCCTTGTATCTGCTTTGAATTTGCCACCTTTCTGAGTCAATGAAATCCATGCCCTGCCCCCTTGCTCTCTGGTCTTTTTAAATCTTGTGATTTTCTAAACCAATCTTGTGATTTCTTTGAATGCTTGGGATCGTTGTCACCGGAGACTCACTGAAGCCAAATGAAGTGTGTAGCTGTGCAGGGATGCATCTAAGCATGTGCTTTGCTGAATCGGGGGGCTCAGCAGAGAGAGATTTAGCAGCTGGCAGACTCCAGCGTCCCTCGTGGAGAAGACACCAGCACCTGGGTATTCGCTGCCAGGGGACTTACAGTGGAGCATGGGCCAGCTTCACCAGCCCACAGGGGTCTCCAAATCCACTGGACTGCCAGCACAGAGAGACCCCTCTGTCTGTGCCCTGGGCAAACTCCTGTCTGCACTGCCCTGGGAGAGCGACATGGAGCTGGAGTAGAGAGAGCACGTGGCCTGGTACAAGGCCTGGGCCCTGAACTAAAGTCAGCAAAAGTTATGCTCTGAGCAAATGTCAGGCCCTGTCAAGAGGCAGAGGCTTGCCTGCAAGTTCCCTGTCCGGTACGCGAACTCGGCACCGGTGGTGCTGGCATTGCTAAAACACACATTCCCACAGGGCAGCGCAAGGAACAGCCCCAGCCAGGCACGATAGGATGGTTTGACAGAAGGGATGAGCAGTGATGCTTGGTCTGAAACATCAGGAGGAAAGTACAAAGCCAGGCGGTGAATAGGGATGTTTTGTGTGAAGTGTCGGGAGATTGGTACCAGGTCAGGTAACAAACACGTCGTGACACATGGAAGTTGCTTCGTGAGTTGTTTACCCCAGATTGTGTCTCTCAGTCTATAGATGTCGGGGAATCTCGCCTTAACCCTTTGTCTGCCGTAGGGGGCAGTGGAAAGTCCAGACACTCGCTGAGCTGGTCCATTGTCA
Source organism: Emydura macquarii macquarii (assembly GCF_026122565.2). Taxonomy (NCBI): domain Eukaryota; kingdom Metazoa; phylum Chordata; order Testudines; family Chelidae; genus Emydura; species Emydura macquarii. Next base: position 10,171 of record NW_027130910.1, read on the forward strand.
CGGGCACACAGGTATTAATGTCCCTGCAGCGTCTATGGGGCTAGTACCGTGTTTAGTCGGCAAAACACCTGGCCTAACGCCTTCCCCACTGAACCAACTCTGTGTCTGTCTGGGCAGTTCGATCGAGGTCTGCCAGGCCGGCTACTGGCCAGAGCCGGGTCAGCACAGAGAGGACACACACGCAGCCAACAGCTGACAACACCCGTGTCCTGCACCATGCTGCTGGAAGCCAGGGTGTCTGAGGGAAGCCTGGGGCTGGGCTGGCAAAGCCACTCACAGCACATGCCCCCACACAGCGCTGCCCAGGGGAGCTTGGGGAGTGGGCGTGTCCCCTAAACTAGCAGCCGCATCCTCTAGAGCCATGGGTGAGCACGGCTGCCTGGCCCCAGCGGGAGCTTAAACACTAGGAGACCTGGGGTGAATTCAACAACGCTTCAGCCCAATTCCTGGAGCCGTGCCCGGGGCCCCATCCCAAGCTCAGGGAGGGAGGGGGGCACTGGCTGCGCGGATGCTGTGTGCTGGGGCCAGCGAGGGTGGTGCATCCCTGCAAACCTAGGGGTTTATTCTCAATCCAAACACCGGGGAGATCCTGGCCCTTACGCGCTGTGGGAGAGTTCGAGGGTCAAGGCTGATCACAGCCCCAGTGCGTGGATCAGGCGCCTTTATTACAGCTGGCAGCAGCGTCTGGTGCAGCAACAGGCCTGGAATAATCACAGAGGTGCGGGGGGTCTCAGCAGGGCACAGTGGGGGACCAGGGACAGCTCACTACGGCAGGTGTTCTCACTCGCGCTCCTGAACGTGGCTTTGCCTGGGCTGGACTCGTATCCATCGATGCAGCTGCAATAGTAACTCCCAGGCATGTTGGTGCAGCGTGTGTGGGGTCCGCAGTCTGCCCGGCTCGGCTCTAGACACTCGTCAATATCTGCAACACAGGAGGGGATGCTCTGTCCAGTCCTGGCAGGGAGACGTTCCCCCTATCACTCCCTGCACTGAGCTGGGTGACGGGACCCAGGTGACCGGGACCTTGTTGAATTTAACAATGCAAGGCCTGATTCTCAGTAACACTCAGGCCGCACTAGGCTGCTCTGGCACCGTAACGGCCACTTGAGAATTAGGTTATTGAAAATTGTTTTAGCCTCACAATCTCTCTCTTTACATCTGCAAGGGGCCTTCCTGGTCCTGCTTGCAGGCTGGGGGCCTCTGTTCAGAAGCGTGTGATCTGATTTTTCAGCAGTCCGCAAAAGAGCTACCCTAGAGCAAAGCGGGGGGGGGGGGGGAGTTATGCCCATCTGCCACAGGGAGCAGCCTGCTTTGTCTCTCTCTGTTTTGAGTTCTTGACTGTTAGGGTTCTGGAGTTAAGAAATAACCTTGTGTTGTGCTGCAGCCGGCAGCGAGGGGTGTGTGTGTGTGTGTGTGTGTGTGTGTGTGTGTGTGTGTGTGTGTGTGTGTGTGTGTATAAAATGAAAACAAGGTTACTTACCAGTAACTGTTGTTCTTTGAGATGTGTTGCTCGTATCCATTCCAATATACGTGTGTGCGCGCCCCGTGCATAGATTCCCGGAACTTTTTTCCCTAACAAGCTCCGCAGGGCCAGCTTAGGCGCCCCCTGGAGTGCTGCACTCATGTCGCGGTATAAAGGGCGCTGCTGGCCCCGCAGGTCCCTAGTCCCTTCTTTCTGCCTACTCCGACAGAGGGGATGGCCACTTGAGAATCCCCCGCCCTGAACAAGGGGCTACCCCAGCTGGTGTGGAGCGGCTTTAGGGGCGCTGCCTCCATCCTGTTCCCAGCCCCTTATGTAGGGGCCGTGGCCGGGGTGCCATGTGCTGCAGCTATTCTCTGCCTCACAGGGTCCATAAGGGGCAGGTCAGGGGCGTGGCTGGGGTGGCCTGCACTGTGGCTATTCCTTGCCCCCAGGGTCCATGGGGGGCAGAGGGCACTGAGCTATTCCCATGGCCCACACATAAGGCCCCTTCCGAGGTTCAAGGGGGCACTAGCAGCCCAGACGCTGCATGCTGGGGCCAGTGGGGCCTCCTGTCTCCATGGTGCTTCTCTGCAGCACAAGGAGTTTGCTCCGTGGATCTCTTTCTAACTCTGGGGTTTATTCCTCGTCCAAGCGCCGGGGACAGGGGTGAGCCTGGCTCCCAGCTCTGCGGGAACAGACGAGGGTCACGTCTCATCACAGCCTCAGTGACGGCCTCGAGCCTTTGCCAAAGCTGGTGCAGCACCAGGTCTGGGCTAAGCAGGTGTGTGTGGGGGGGGTGCCTCAGCAGGTGGGGGTCAGGGGACAGCTCACCATGGCAGGTGTTCTCACTCGCGCTCCTGAACATGGCTTTCCCAGAGCTGGACTCGTATCCATCGATGCAGCTGCAATAGTAACTCCCAGGCATGTTGGTGCAGTGTGCGTGGGATCCGCAGTCTGCCTGGCTCGGCCCCAGACACTCGTCAGTATCTGCAACACAGGAGGGGATGCTCTGTCTAGTCCTGGCAGGGAGACATTCCCTTTATCACCCCCGGCACTGAGCTGGGTGACGGGACCCAGGCGACTGGGCCCCTGTGAGGTTAACAATCAAAGGCCTGATTCTCAGGAACACTCAGGCTGCACTAGGCTGCTCTGGTAGCGTAACGGCCACTTGAGAATCCCCCACCCTGCACAAGGGGCTGCACCAGCTGGTGTGGAGCGGCTTTAGGAGTCCCGCCCCCACCCTGTTCCCAGCCCCTGAAGTAGGCGCCGTGGCCCAGACGCCCTGTGCTGCAGCTATTCTCTGCCTCACAGAGTCCATAAGGGCCAAATCAGGGGCGTGGCTGGGATGCCCTGCACTGTGGTTATTCCCTGCCCCCAGGGCCAATGGGGGGCAGAGCGTACTAACTCTTTTTAACTTATTTATAAAATATATAAATTTAATAAGCCATTATTTTATTTGTAAAAATAAAGCCCATAAAAAATTACCCCCATAATAAAAAACCTCCTACTACATAAAAACTATTACCCCTACCATTAAACACACACCCACACTACCCCAAAACAAACTCCAAAACCAAAAAATAATCACCAAAGCCCAATAATATTAAAGTATCAATCACCTTACCCCAACTCAAAATTACATACACTATCAAAAAAATAAAACACGTTACTAATACTTAAAACAATAACCAATACCATTACCCAAAGTTTTAAAAACATAACCACTAAAAATAAATAATATCCAGCAAATAGTTCTACAAAACCAAATAGCCCTAAACTTTACCTTAACAAACAATAAAAAATATATACAATAATCAATAATACCTGTTGTTCTTATATAAATAAATCTAACAAAATAAAAACCAATACACAACATTTTACAAATCACATCACTATTCCATAACATTTCCCAAAATAATACTTCATAAAATTTCACAAATTTATTTCATACTTTAACTTCGTAACTACCACATTTATCCTAACTTAAACAATTATTTATAAATATAATTTGTTTTATTATTATTATTACCTATTGTTATTTTCCATGTCAAACACACTACCTTTTGTGTGTTTTACCTTCACCAAGTTTTTTAAAAAAACTAAAAATAACTACTATACAAATAGTCACCCAAATTAAAATTAAACTAAAAATAAACCAAACTTTCTACAAATAATATAAATAAGTGTAAGCTACAAAACAGTTTGACTCAAAAAAAAGATTTTTAGCTGATTTTTAGTTGCTTGACCACAGTAATTCCATTTTAGCTAGCCCCTTTGTGTTTACAGACAGGCCAGGCCATTCCACTCTGTGCAAGGATTATGGAAAGTTTGCTAGAATGCAGAAGGAGAGGAATGCAGTAGGAGATAAGCCTCGGCAGCCTTGATAGATAAGATGTAGCTAACTGTAAAGCATCAGCAAAAACACCTTATAAATAATGTATATCTTTGTAAGTAGAAATAGAGATAATATAGACCAATAGTAAATGAGAGAATAAGTTTAGGCTCCTGTAAGAGAGATATGTATAGTCTTGTCATGAATGTTTAAGTAGCAATGAAGTATAAAACTGTCTGTAATCCTTTATTCAAAGTCTTTTTCCACTTTCCACTTATAAACTTAAAAATTAACCTTCTACAAAATAAACTCTTTTAAAAACTGCCCAACTACTTACATAAATCTCTTTTCTATCTAATACAAAATAAACAAACCTCATTTAAAATCTTTTTCCAACATTTGCAAAAGAGTTAGCCTAGAGCAAACGGGTGGGGGGAGTTATGCCCATCTGGCACAGGGAGCAGCCTGCTTTGTCTCTCTCTGTTTTGGGTTCTTGACTGCTAGGGCTCTGGGCTTAAGAAATAACCTTGTGTTGTGCTGCAGCCAGCCAGCGAGAGGATTTTATGCTTCGTTTCCAACTGCATGCGTGTGTGCTATGAACATAACAGATGGGAGAACAGTCACTGTGGCATCTAGGGTCAATCCTCGGTCCCACAAAGGGGCCAAATGTGGCAAAGATTTGAGGAGATTTAGGAGTCCATGTTTGAAGCTCAGTCTCCCAAGGGGTAGAAATGTGGCAGAAATCCCTATCACATTCCAATCACAGGGGAACACACCGGCATTGCCAGCCTGGGTCAGTCCCAAGGCCCATCTACCCAGGTATCCCGACTGCGACAGGTGCTACAGAGGAAGGTGAAAGTGTCCAGCTGCAGCCATGGGATAATCTGCCCCAGGAGGGTCTCTAATAATCAGAGGTCGGCTTAAGCCCTGACGTGGGATGTTTTCCTCCCTCCCAGAATTATTGTCCATTAACTATTACAGCCCCAGATATTGTCACTCCCCATAGAAGCGCCCAGTCCCTCTTTAAAACTCGACTCACTCACAGCCTGGCTGCCAATCGGTAGCAGTGATTCCACGAGCTAATGCTGCACCAGGTGGAAGGAGTTTCCTCAATGGGGTTTATCCTCCATACAAGCTCTGGAGACCGGGATGAGCCCAGCCCCAGCTCTGCGGGAGCAGGCGAGGATCACGTCTCATCACAGCCTCCGTGGTGGCCTCATGCCTTTGCCAAAGCTGGCAAAAACCCCGGTGCAGCACCAGCCCTGGAATGGGCATGTGATGTGTATGTGGGGAAGGGGGTGTCTCAGCAGGTGGGGGTCAGGGGAAGCTCACCACGGCAGGTGTTCTCACTCGCGCTCCTGAATGTGGCTTTCCCAGGGCTGGACTCGTAGCCATCGATGCAGCTGCAATAGTAACTCCCAGGCATGTTGGTGCAGTGTGCATGGGGTCCGAAGTCTGCCCGGCTCGGCTCCAGACACTCATCAATATCTGCAACACAGAAGGGGACGCTCCATTCAGTACTGGCAGGACAACGTTCCCCGTATCACCCCCTGCACTGAGATGGGTGACAGGACCCAGGCGACTGGGCCCCTGTGAGGTTAACAATCAAAGGCCTGATTCTCAGCAACACTCAGGCTGCACTAGGCTGCTCTGGCAGCGTAACGGCCACTTGAGAATCCCCTGCCCTGAACAAGGGGCTGCCCCAGCTGGTGTGGAGCGGCTTTAGGGGCCTTGCCCCCATCCTGTTCCCAGCCCCTGATGTAGGGGCCGTGGCCGGGGCACCCTGCGCTGCAGCTATTCTCTGCCTCACAGGGTCCATAAGGGGCAAATCGAGGGTGTGGCTGGGGTGCCCTGCACTGTGGCTATTTCTTGCCCCCAGGGCCAATGGGGGTCAGAGAGTACTAAACTATTCCCATGGCCCACACAAGGCCCCTTCCCAGGCTCAGGGGGGCACTAGCAGCCCGAACGCTGTGTGCTGGGGCCACTGAGGGTCCCCTCCTGTCTCCATGGTGCTTCTCTGCAGCACAAGGAGTTTGCTGCGTGGGTCTCTTTCTAACTCTGGGGGTTTATTCCTCATCCAAGCGCCGGGGACAGGGGTGAGCCTGGCCCCCAGCTCTGTGGGAACTGTCTCATCACAGCCTCAGTGACGGCTTCGTGCCTTTGCCAAAGCTGGTGCAGCGCCAGGTCTGGGCTGAGCAGGTGTGAGATGTGTGTGGGGGGGTGTCTCAGCAGATGAGGGTCAGGGGAGAGCTCACCACGGCAGGTGTTCTCACTCGCTCTCCTGAACGTGATTTTCCCAGAGCTGGATTCATATCCAACGATGCAGCTGCAACTGTAGCTCCCAGGTATGTTGGTTCAGTGTGCGTTGGCTCCGCAGTCCACCTGGCTCGGCCCCAGACATTCGTTAATATCTGCAACACAGGAGGGGACGTGATGTCCACTGAGCTGGGCAGCAGGACCCAGGCGACTGGGCCTCTGAGCGGTGAGTGAATAATGCCCCGATTCTCAGTTCCCCATTTATGCTGCTGGAATGTTTGACCCAGCCCCTGAGCGCCCAGCCCCAGGAACAGGGGAGTTGGCTCCACCTGCACTCAGATCCCCCATGTGAGGGGAGGGTGCGGGGATGTCCCCCTGGGACTCCAGGCTCCCTGTGTGTTGGGGGAGGGGGAAGAGATGCTGAATTCCCTCTGTCCTCCCCTCCCCATGGATCCCTGCATATGGGGGGAGGCAGAAGGTGTAGCTGGCTGCCCCTTTCTGTTCCTTTAGGTAGGGATCTCTGGGGCCTCTGCCGCCAGGGCTGACTAAGGACCAGGCTGGGGTACAGACTGGTCCATATGATAGGCACCCCGCCCCAAACTGTGTCTGATACACAGAGCCCAGGACTCCTGGCTCTTTAGCCCCAGCCGCAGCAGCTCCTACTCCTAGCTCTAAAATCCCCTGGTTCAATTCCCCAGGAGCCAGCCCTGACCAGTGCTGGTGCCCCCTGTTCCCCAGATGGGCTGAGCCCTGCCCAACAGATCCTAGAGTTGGCTGCTCTGGCCCAGCCCCCCAAGAACAAGGCAGGAGCCCTGTTACCATTACAGCTGGCTGATGGATCGCTGAAGATTGGATTCCCAATCGGCCGGTATCCGTCCCGGCAGGTGGAGTGGGTGCTGTTCACACACTGGGTGTTTGGCAGGTGTGACAGGTGGTTGCTGCAGCTCTCAGAGGTACCTGGAGGGGCAAGAACAGCTGGACAGGGTCAGCTAGTGCAGAGCGGCTCCCCCCAAACACACACACAGCGGGACCGACTCCTTTCACACGCCCCATTCGCTGAGTCTTATCCCTGGGCGCCTGGCAAACAGCTCTGCCGCCATCCACCGCCTGGCAGCAAGTTTCTCCCACTGCACAGGAGACCTGGACTACCCGGGTAGTGCAAACGGGACGAGCCACCAGGGCCTGGCCTCGGTTCACATGAAACATTTTCAATTTCACCCAATTTTTCTCTTCTCCGCGGCGGTTGCGGTCACTCTCCTTAGCCTAAATTTGAATTCGAAAAGTCGCTTCGAACTGGAAAATGGGAATTTCTTGTTTAAAAATTTATTTAATCTCCCTGCCCCCCAATTTTTTTCCTAGTAAAAACAAACATTCCTCTTATCTGAACTGGAGCTGGGAAGGGAAAGTGAGGGCTATACAGGGCACCTTCTCTCTCCTGCACGCACCTACCCTGCTCCAGTCAGGTGTAACGCAGGCAGGGCCTGCGTATTATTCTTCAGGACAACTGTATCCTCACCCACAGCCCTGACCCCACATTCCCATCCTGGGCTTCCTCATTTCCACAGCTCTGCTCAGTCCTGACCCAGAACCCCTGCTCCTCTAGCCCTGCGATTCCCCCGCAACCACCAACACAGCAGTGCCCCTCAATCTCCATTCACAGCCTCCCTGCTGTCCCAGCCGCGAGCTTCCCGCACATGCAGACTTGTGGCATCACATCTTAGTGCCACCCTCTGGGCCAGCCTGCTGGGTTCCAGCTATGGCTGTCTGCACTGCCAAGCCTTGAGTAGGGGGCGAGGCCTAGTGACACCATGAGGAGATGGCTCAGTGCGACGTGGTAGGAGGAGGAATCCTGGTTAAAAGACGGTGTGTCTAGGGGCAAGGTAGAACCCGTAAGCAGAGGGGGTGAGGGAGACTGAATGGACAAATGGACGTAGAGGGACTAAAGCTCACACACGGAGGGGCCAGATCCTCAGTGGGTGTAAGCTGGCATCACTCCTTTAACGTCAGTGGAGCTCTGCTGACATACTCTAGCTGAGATGTGGCCTGTAAACCTTCCCAGTTCCAAAGAGTCTGGGTTTTCCCTTCTGTTGGCAAACCGTACAGCCAGCTGCTCGACCACACTTTGGTTGGTTGTGAAATATATTCAAAGACCAGATAACCAGCACCAATCAGGTCCATTGCTAAAAGTCAGTAACAGGATATTACAGGGAAAAAGGTTCAATACAGCTCCAGTTTCCAGGAACCCACCTCGTGCAGCAGTGTTGAATTCACTGTACGAAGAAGGCTTGCGTCCAAAGTCACACCCTACAGCTGTCCTTTTTATACCCAAGCTCTTTACAAGGAAAAAGGTACCGTAGCCATCCTCTGAGGTTAGTCTTAACCAATCATCTTGCTACCTTGTTTTCTTGTATCAGACTGTGCCCCTTATCTCGTTGTTCTGGACACATGCATTCCACGGAGCAAGAGTGCGACGGCAGCTGCTCGGCTTGTCCCATGTATATTGTCTTTATCTTTTGGACATTCCAGTGAGAGTAACTCCCTGCCTGTTCCTTGGTAGAACCCCCTACGTTCTGATCCTGGCAGTTTTCCTGGCTACTTAAGCTAATGCAAGGTGTTATGGGATCCTTAGCAGAGGTGAACAAGATTATAGAAAAACAGGCCACTGTAGGCCATGTAACTGTTAGAAGTGTATATACAACACAATGTTACATGCGTTAAGCACATCCTATCAGTATTAATATATGTAATGTGAATCATACCTATTAATAATGTGATATATTCTTTTAGCCCAGCATATATTGGTCAACACTTCAGAAATAGATTTAACCTCCACCTAAACAATCCAGCTATTCCCAATGACCCAGATCAATTACTCCCCACCCCCCAATTACAGTCTCAGTAATCCCACTGAGAGCTGCCAAGCCTCGTCAGTTTCATGGCAGAGACACATTCTGTGTGGGGCTCTCATGTGATGGGCAGGAACAGGTCACATACAGCATTACATTCTGCCAGCCAGGGAACTTACCGTCGACGTTTGGGTGCTCCCTGGTGGTGGAGAGGGGAATAGGACGAGGAGGAGAAATACTTGAAAGG
>NW_027130911.1:0-18965 GCF_026122565.2 Emydura macquarii macquarii
GAATTCATGCATGCTCACCTTCCCTTGCAGCCACTACAGAACTGCTTTCCAAGCCCTCCCCAAACTGTCCCAAACACATTCCTACCAAACTCCCAGCCTGTCCCTTACACTCCACCCCTTCAGAGAGCTACAAAGAGTGACAGCTGGACTCATACTGCCCCTCACTGCTTTCTCCCCTCCTGCCTGGTGTTTTGTTTGGGTTGTAAACTGTTTTTGTTTAATAAAGACAATCTGTGAGACCAATAAATACTCTTTATTTCTGTGTTGCACATGGTGCTTTCACCTAGCACTGATACACAGCTCAAGCTGGACAGCAGTTGTAGAATGGCACAGCGCTGTTCACAAAAACACCTTCTTGGTTCTCATTCTCAAAATAGGTCCTGAATGCCTCCCTGATCTGAATGGCCCCCCGTTGTGCCCCTCTAATTCCCCTAGTCTCTGGCTGTTCACATTCAGATGCAAGGTGATCTCCTTCTGTGGTCCATCCAGGGGCAAACCTTTTACCCTTAGCATCACATATATTATGAGCACACAGCAGGCGGTGGTAAGCATGGGAATATTGTCCTCATTTAGCGAGCTTTTAATCTGCCAAACACACATTCAATGGTCATAATGGTACGTGCTCAGCCTGTTGTTGAAGTGCTCTTTGCTGCTATCCAGGTTGCCCATGTAAGGCTTCATGAGCTATGGCATTAATAGGTATGTCCCACTGAGATCTTTTGGTCTGGAAAGAAAGTCCCTGCTTGGAGCTTATTGTAGAGGCCAGTGTTCCGGACGATGTGTGCATCATGCACTGTCCCTGATCAACCTGCGTTGATGTCAGTGAAACGCCCACCTGTAGTAAACAAGCACCTGTAGTACCATAGAGAAGTACCTCTTTCTATTGATGTACTCTGTCGCAAGACAGTCTGGGGTCAAAATTGAGATATGCATGCCATCTATCACCCTGCCGCACTTAGTGGGTGGATTCGTGGCAATGGGATTCCTTATTTCACAAACATTCCCCAGTACTTCTCCAAAACAACTCCAAAAACAGACTTCAAAGAGAAACTGCTGAGTTAGAAATTATCTGCAAACTTGACACATTCAAACTGGGTTTAAACAGAGATTTGGAATGGCGCTCTCATTACAAGAGGTAATTGCTTTGCTCACCCATTTTCACCTCCTCCTCAATGACGGTCATTAGTCCTCAAGTACCTGGCTTTCATCCACCTCCCCCATTGTTCTCTATGCACTTGTATATCTATGTTTCCTGTTTACTGTATCATTCTACCTCTGCATCTGACGAAGTGAACTGAGTCTCACGAAAGCTTATGCCTATAAAAATTAAATTTATTAGTCTTTAAAGTGCCACAGAACTCTCGTTGTTTCAGCTTCCATACGGCGATCGCCATGCGCATCTCCACTGAGAGGGCAGCTCTCATGCTGGAGTCCTTGCGTCGCAGGGCCGGAGTAAGCTCACAGAATTCTATGAAGGTGGCTTTGCGCATCTGAAAGTTCTGCAGTGACTGTTCATCATCTGAGATATGCTTAACGATGTGATCCCACCACTTAGTGCTTGTTTCATGCATCCAAAAGCAGTGGTGCACTGTGTGCAGATGCTCCATAAATGCAAACAGTAAGCTGGTGCTTTTTGTTTGCATGGCACACAGCAGGTCAGGTGCCTCAGATTCCAGTTCTGATTGGGAGCTCATGACATACTGTGCAACCAGCCACGCTGTGTCAGAATATTGACAGCAACAATGGAGAGAGATGGTGGGTGCTCAGAAAAAAATGCCATGAAATGCAGCTGAGAATGCAAGGAATGCTGGGATGGAAATCAATGCATCATGGGACGTTGAGCCTGCACCTATCATGCATTGCAATCCTCTCCACAACTCCTAGCGGCACAAGGTGGCGAGTTGCTCAGTGGGGGAGCTGCCCACAGTGCACTGCTCCCACTGTTGACGCTAGAGCACCAAGTGTGGATGCGCTTTGGCAACACAATCCATGCGGTGCAGACAAGTGCTGTAATTACAGCACTTTTTCAACACCAATGTAACTACTGCCAACAAACAGACAAAGCTTAAGTAAAGTTTAAGGACCAACCCTCCTGGAAGTTAAGTTGCTGTTAAGCACACCTGTGTTTTGTAGCAAAGTAAAATGGCTGAGAATTAAACTCCTGGCCATTCACAGCATTATCAACTATTGCAAATTTCGCATGAGCTGTGTGGTATTCTGAGGGATTGAGTTTTAACGTTCTTTTATAACCTCATGATTGAGTGAGTTTGATATGAGCAATTTTTTCCCTTATTCATGATATCTGCCATCTCCCATTATTTTCAGTGTGACTAAAGCCAAAGAATGCCCTCAGTCAAGATGGCCACCATTCCCCTTACAGGTTTCTCAAGTGGTACACGTTGTTCCCAGTAAAGAGGGTCAACATGTCCAATCCCACTGGGAATAACAGCAGCCAGAGTGTCCTCAGTGAAGACAGCTGCCTCTGTGTTGAAAGGGCAGCAAATAGACAGAAGGGGAGGCAGGGGAATGTGGGATGCAGGAGGGAGAAAGAGAGATTGGGGATGGCAGCAAGGCAGAATGTGCCGGTAGAATTCTGTAACAAGAAAGGGGGAGAACATGGGGCAGATGGCTAAACCCACTGTCACAGATCCTTTCCTTATTTGGGATTCAGTAGGACCCCGCTTCTTACCCATTCTTTGTGATAAGACATACTTCCTTGGGTGGCCTAGAGGATGCGTGCATGAAATGCAATGGTTGTTGACTAAAAATGTCCCCCTGGGGATAAAGGAGAGCAAAAAGTGAAGCAGGGAAATAGGCGGAACTGAAAGGGGAGCTGGCTGCCCCAGTGCCTTCCCAGCAGTTACTGATTCACATAATAGTTCCTACCGTTTTGCCATTTCCTCTCTTCTGGGCAACATCAGCCACCATCTCACTGGCTGAAGGCAATCCGTTCAGCCCTAGGAAAGAGAAGCCAGAGTCAGAAGGGAGATCCATGAGGTGCTGTCAAACACAGAGGCAACAGCTCCTGGGCAATGAAAAGGAACAAGGAAAGGAAAAAAGCCCCAGTGAAAAGAGTGTTGTTTCTGCCTTCTCCCTCTCCCCTTGTCCCAAAATAAACCCCACAAAGTAACAGCTCTTGAACTTTCATCTAACTGCCTGCCACCAGGAAGGCTTAATATTCCGGAGGGGTGTTGGACTTCAAATGGCAGGGAGCAGAGAGTGGGTGAGTAAAGGAGAGCATGTGAGCAAAAGTGCAACCAGGGAAAATAAGAACGCTAGAGTCCAGCACAGAGGGGAGGGTGAAGGAAAACACAAAGCAGAGCTGGAACTAATCTTTTTGGAGTAAGTGACAGTTTCCACATAAAACTTCCAAAATAAAACAATCAGCCTCTATGCATCACAAAGAAACAGAGAATACAACCAGGTCACCTTTCAGTAGGAAGATGGCAGATGAAACAGGGAGAGCAATGGAAATGTTACAAGACAGTAGATTGTCCACCTGAATAGCCTGGCTTTAGGATTTCCTGGGAAATGTCTGATTTCTCAGACTGACAGATACTAGAGTATTTCCTACAGTTTGGTTCACGTACCCTTGAACACGTGTGGCCCAGCAGCCCTGGAGTTCAGCAATGGGCATGACAGACCCCAGTGGCTGGATGAGGCCAATGAAAGCCAGAGCTGACTTCTCCAGATGAGGGGGGAAGACGAATTTATACAGGGGGACCTGGTTTTCAACCACTTTGACACAGTCCCGAGGAAAGGGAAAGAGAAGCTGTATCCTGTAGCGAAGAAAACCACATGAATGTCCTCCTCTCTGGTGCCATCTTCAAAGATGGTGCCAGTTTTGGTGAATTCTCTGATGTTCGGTTTCACCAGCACTTTGCCAGAGATGATGTGGTTCGGCAAGTTGTCACCAACAGTTGGGTGCTGGCTGGAAAATCTGAATGACACAGAGGGAGAGACAAGAGACAGAGAGAGACACAAATGTCTGTGTTTGGGTGGAAGGCTGCCAGGAGAGAGAGGAGAACTCTCTCCTCACACCCTGCGGTAGGTATCTGGGCAGTATTTTGGCAGAAGACGTTGACAAATGTAAAGTGGGGTGCGTTGCAAATAGTAAGCTGAACGACTATTAAACAAAGCTGGGGTCTAAATCAACTGTAACAACTCCGGAAAAAGACCCAGGCCTCACTGCCGACAGCTGGAGTGTGCAACTGCATTTGAAGGAGCAGAGAGAGCAGTAGAGAGCATAAGGAATGGGATGGAAAATACTGACTTGCTCTGCAGTTCTTTGTGTCATTGTCATGCCCTCTGCTAGAGTCCTGGGCTCAGTTCTGGTTCCCATCATCAAAAAGAGAAACAGAAACAGAGGAGTACCAGAGACGGGTGTTGAGCATGATTGAAGGTCTGAGAGGGGCTAGAGAGAGAGAATTAACTGAGTGAGACTGTTTAGATATCACAGATCTGGTTGGGCTCTCCCAGCTGGCTGCCCACCACACTGCTGCAAGGTCCCTAAGCACACTGTTGGAGCACAGATCCTCTGTCTGGCTCCCATCCTGACAGCTGGTCTCAGACCTCATCCTTCCAACTCCTCCCTTTGCTTAAACACCTCTGCCCCCCAGGAACTCCACCCCAGGAATGAGCCTTCTGGTATGCTTCTGCACACAGCCACGTGGCAGTTGTGAAGCACAGAAGACACTGCACGGAGTCGCACACTTTTCCTCTGTCCAGCTGAAAACAAAGGACTGAAAAGTGGCAGTTGGGGGATAAGATGACTCTGGCGGAAGGTGGTAGATGCAGGCCTGTCTCCACTGTGTCCCAGCCTGTGGTCCTCGCTGCAGAGGTTCCAGTCGGTGTTGCCACCAGACCAGGTGCGGACTTCGCCACTGTGACCCAGGAAGGCGCAGCAATGGCAAATGCGGCATTGCAGTCAGCCAGTGATGCGGGGGATGCCGCCAGCGGGGTGATGGCTTCGGCCATCGTCATGCGCCGCTGCTCCTGGCTTAAGTCCTCAGGCTTGTCCCAGGAGGTCCAGCAAGCCATACAAGACCTCCCGTTTGATGGCACTGGCCTCTTCTCAGATAAAACAGATGAGAAGCTCCATGCCCTGAAGGACTCATGAGCCACCCTAAGGTCCCTAGGGCTCTACACCCCGCAGGCCTCGAGATGCCACTATCAGCCTCAGACCCAGAGGCAGCTGCCACCTCCACCCAGGCCGGCCCCCAGACCTGCTCAACCCAGGAGGGGTCGGGATCGTTACCGAATGCCCAACCGCCGTGACCCCAGCAAGGCCCAAGCAAGGGCAATAATGGAAATAAAAGGTTTTGATGATGCGCACGAGGGTGGCACTCCTTCCTTTCCCCTGGATCTCTCCCGGCCCTTTGCCCACATGCTCCGGCCGTACTATGCCGAGTGGGAAACCATCACCATGGACCGCTGGGTCCTCGGCGTAGTCCTCATGGGCTATGCCCTTCAGCTTACGGCCTTCCCCCGGATTCTCCCCCTACCCCATCCCTCTTCAGGGACCCCTCTCACGAGCAACTCCTCACACAGGAGGTCAACTCCCTCCTCCTGCTCAGAGTGGTAGAAGAGGTTCCTCCACAGGAAAGGGGAAGGGGATTTTATTCACGGTACTTCCTAATCCCCAAGGCCAAGGGAGTCCTGAGGCCGATATTAGACCTCTGCCATCTGAACAGGTTTATCAGACGCAACAGGTTCCACATGGTTTCCCTAGTCTCCATCATTCCCACCCTAGATCCAGGGGACTGGTACGCTGCCCTTGACCTCAAAGATGTGTGTTTCCATATTTCTATCCTCCCCGATGACAGAAGGTTCCTCAGGTTCATGGTAGCTGGCTGCCACTACCAGTTCTTGGCCCTGCCCTTTGGCCTCTCGTCAGTCCCCAGGGTCTTTACAAAGTGTATGGCGGTGGTGGCGGCCCACCTCCGCTGCAAGGGGATCCAGATCTTCCCATACCTGGACGACTGGCTGATCCGGGGCAGGTCCAGGACCCATGTGAGGAACAGCCTAGCACTCACCTGCGCGACATGCACCAGACTAGGGATGCTCATCAATGAGCAGAAGTCCAACGCTCACCCCGGTGCAGCGCATAGAGTTCATAGGGGCCACCCTGGATGCCACCCAGGCCAGAGCCTTCCTCCCACGGCCTCGATTCGAGATCATGACCGCCATAATTACCGAATTACACAGATCCCCCATGACGACAGCCAGGCACTGCCTTCAGCTGTTGGGACATATGGCGGCATGTACGTATGTGGTGAGGCTAGCTTGCCTCAAGCTCAGGCCTCTCCAAAGGTGGTTGGCCTCAGTGTATGTACCAGCGAGGCATTCGCTGAACAGGGTGGTCATGGTTCCCACCCATGTACTGTCCTCCCTGGACTGGTGGACGAACCCGGGGGAGGTTCTGAGGGGTGTCCCCTTCTGAGACTTGGCTCCTTCAGTGACTCTGATAACGGATGCCTCAGACGTGGGATGGGGGGCCCACATCAGCAAAGACCTGAGCACCCAGGGGCTCTGGTCACTGGACGAAAGGGCTCTCCATATCAATGTCAGGGAGCTCAGAGCAGTCCGCTTGGTCTGCAAGGTCTTCCTCAGATTCCTGAGGGGCAGGATGGTTCAGATCCTCACGGACAACACGGCGGCCATGTTCTATATGAACAGGCGGGGGGGGAGCGCACTCCTCGGCTCTTTGCCAGGAGGCTACTCGTCTTTGGGACTTTGCTGTGAGGCACGATTTCCACATATCTGCTTCTCACCTCCCGGGGGTCAGGAATGACGAGGCGGACCGCCTCAGCAGGTCGTTCTTACCCCGCCACAACTGGTCACTGCACCTGGAGATGGTGACTTCAATTTTCGAAAAGTGGGGGGTTCCCCAACTGGACCTGTTCGCATCGTCCTGGAACAGGAAGTGCCCGAGGTTCTGCTTGCTCCGAGGTCGCGAGTCAGGTTCCCTCTCTGACGCGTTCCTTCTAGACTGGACGGGGACTCTCACGTACGCGTTTCCCCCCATCCCGCTCCTACCCAAGGTCCTCTTGAAGTTCAAGAGGGACAGAGCGGACATAATACTGATTGCACCAGCTTGGTCGAGGCAGCACTGGTACAGCATGCTGCTCGACCTGTCCATCGACACGCCGCTCCCGCTCCCGAGGCGCTACAACCTGCTCTTCCAGGACCAGGGTCGCCTGCTGCACCCGGACCTGGACTTCCTCCGCCTGACAGCATGGAGACTCTGTGGCTGATGGAGGGCGAGAGAGCCTGCTCCATACAGGTCCAGCAGGTTCTGGTGGGCAGCAGAAAACCTTCCACTCAGGTGGTGTACCGGGACAAGTAGAAGCGTTTTACCTGTTCTGCGGAGTCCCGGGGTATCCCACTGAGCTATTCACCCATACAGGTGATTTTGGAGTATCTGCTCCACCTCAAGTTTCAGGGTCTAGCACTGGCCTCCCTGAAGGTGCACCTGGTGGCTATCTCGGCCTTCCACCAGCCAATGGAAGGGCGTTCCCTGTTCTCCCACCCCATGTCAGTCAGGTTCCTCAAAGGGGTGGAGAGGCTGTATCCGCAAGTCCGTGACCCGGTGCCTCCCTGGGATTTGAACCTGGTCCTCGCCATGTTGAGAGGACCCCCTTCAAACCCATGGTTACATGCCCGCTGCTCGTCCTTTCCTGGAAGGTAGCTTTCCTGGTGACCATTACATCGGCTAGGAGGGTCTCCAAGATAAGAGAATTGACCTCGGAGCCCCCCTACACAGTCTTCTATAAGGATAAGGTCCGACTGAGACCCCACCCTGCGTTCTTGCCTAAGGTGTTGTTTCAGTTTCACTATAACCAAGATATCTTCCTTCCCGTGTTCTTTCCTAAACCACACGTTTCGGAGGAGGAGCGGAGATGGCATTCGCTGGACGTCAGATGAGCCTTGGCCTTCTACATTGAGCGGACCAGGCCGTTCTGGAAGTCAACACAGCTGTTCGTGGCAGTGGCGGACCGGATGAAAGGCTCACCCATCTCCACCCAGCGCATCTTCACCTGGATCACTGGCTGTATCAGGACCTGCTACGAGCAGGCAAAGGTGCCGCTTCCAGGAGCTGTGACAGCGCACTCAACCAGAGCCCAGGCCTCATCCGCGGCCTTCCTGGAGCAAGTTCCCCTGCAGGACATCTGCAGAGCAGTGACCTGGTCGTCAGTTCACACCTTCACATCCCATTACGCCATCGTGCAGCAGGCGAGAGAGGACGCGGGCTTCGGCAGGGCTGTGCTGATGAGAGTAGCTCACCGTTGACTCCTACCCACCTCCATGGTATGGCTATTTAATCACCTATGTTGGAATGGATGAGCAATCACTCGAAGGTTACTTACCAGTAACTGTTGTTCTTCGAAATGTGTTGCTCATATTCATTCCACACCCACCCTCTGTCCCCACTGTCGGAGTCGGCAGAAAGAAGGGACTGAGGCCCGCGGGATCGGCAGCGCCCTATGTACCGCGGCATGAGCGCGGCACTCCAGGGGGCGCCTGAGCTGACCCTACGGGGCTTGCTAAGGGAAAAAAATTCCGGGAATCTGTGCGCAGGGCGCTCACACACCTATATTGGAATGGATATGAGCAACACATCTCGAAGAACAACAGTTGCTGGTAAGTAACCTTGTTTTTCTAGACCTCATGGTTGTGGAGAAATCTTCTAAATGTGACCGCAGGGCACTCTAGAAGCTCAAAAAGCAAAAGGGAAATTAAATGAACACCAAATGTATTATTTCTACATCATCTCATGAGCCTGACTCAGGATTTTTGAATGTTTGGGGTTGGCAGTACTGTGAAAGTAACCTGGAAGTGTCATTTTCATTTCTGTTTAAAGTCAGTTTCTGGTCTATTATTTCTAGTATGGTAACACCCCTAGAATCCCAGGCAGGTGCAGTATAAACTCACAGGGTTTTGCGCTAGTAGGGTGTTTCCAAAAGTTGAATGATCCATTCCAAGTTTGGTGAACTGCAAAAAGTAAGTAGTCAAAATGATAGAAAGTAATCTTGATTTTTCTACAATTGTTTCAACTGTTATATTCAAGAGTTTGTAAGTGTAGAGGATCCCCTGTAGTGGGCGGTGCTGGTGGCTCTCCCTGTTGTCAATTTCTGAGGGAGGCCACACCTCCTGGCGCCTATGCCCTTCGAGGAGTCCAAATTAAAGGGGCCGCACTTAGTAGGGTGAGCCTTGGGTTCAGGCTGCTCCTTAGTTACTAGTCTCTAGCCCTCACCGGGTGAGCAGTCTATGGCCTGGCCCTCAGCCGGGATGGACAGGTAGCGGGAAACAGCCTTCAGCCCTCAGCAGGGCAAGGCAACAGTCTTGGGCCTAGCCCTCTCACAGGGCAGGCTGGAAAGGGAGAAAAGCAGTCTCTAGCCCCAGAGGGGCGAGGAAACAGCCTCAGGCCTAGCCCTCTGGCAGGGCAGACTGGCAATGCAGGAGGACAGTCTATAGCTCCCCAGAGGGGAGCGGAAACAGTCTATGGCCTAGCCCTTCAGCAGGGCAGGCAGACAATGGGGAACTCAGTCTCGAGCCCTTGGCAGGGTGAGTAAACAGTCTATGGCCTAGCCCTTCAGCAGGGCAAATGGCTAGTCCACATCCAGCCCTTTAGCAGGGCATGGCAGGCAGCAAGGGACACACTCTGGCCCTCAATGGGCAATCACCCCTAGGCCAGGGTAGGAAGTGGGGAGGGAGATGCAGGCCCACCGTCTCCACTGTGTCCCAGCCCAGGGCCCTGTCAGTGACGGGGTGTCCCATCACTGGGTCAGCGGGGTCCAGCCGAAACACGCTGACTCAGAGCGAGTGCAAGCTCAGCCAGACCATAGTCAGCTTCCCTGGGCTACTTCCTCCCACCCTCTCCCTAGTGTACCTGGTCTCCTGGGCCATACTCTGGTTCATCGTCGCATGACGGCAAGTTCGGGAACTGTTCAGGGTCCTCTGCAGTGGGCAGCTCCTCTAGATCCCAGAGTCCATGTGTCCTTTCTGGCTCACTGGCGGTTGGCAGCTCGGGTAACTCTTTCAGGTCCTCAGGCTGTAGGCAGTTCCAGCAGCCTCTCCTCTGGGTTTTAGGATCTGGGGGTCCCATCTGGCTCGCTCGGTTGAGGCAGCTCCTTCAGATCCTCAGGGTCCCACGCCATGTGTAGCTCCAGCAGCCTCTCCTCCGGGTAGCGGTCGCATGCGGCTGTAGGCTTGGGCACCAAGGGAAAGGCGTCCTTCTCCCTCGGCCGCTGGGCTCTGACTGAACGGGCAGGCCTGGCTTTTATAGGCCTAGCCCCACCTACCTGCTTCCGGTCAGGTGCTGTACTCCTGGGTTCCACTCCCCAGGGGGGGGGTTTGGCTCTCCCTCGGTGTCAATCTCTGACAGAGGCCACACCTCCCAGTTACAGTAACCAAGTAAGAATATACATTAAAATTTGATACATAACCAGTGTCCTCCCTTAAGTGACTTGACACAAGATGTCAGAACATGTTAGTGAGTGCGTCGAATATTTATTTTATTTTATTTCTTTATGTAGAAATTAGATACAGTGCTCCTGTCAGCTAATTTCTAAGCTATTTGTAAAAAAAACCAACAAAAAAAACTAGCCTTTTCAGGCACCTAATTAGCCCCTAGAATCATAGTTAAAGTAGCCTCCCACCCTAAAAAACTCGCAGCCTCTCCGGGCTCTCTGGCTCCATCAGGTTGTGGGGCTGCAGCGGCTTCTGGGAGCCAGGCTGTAACTTCCACCCAGGCAGCCTCCAGATGAAAGGAGGGTCCCAGAACAGCCCCTCCCCAGCTCCATGTTCTGTGAATGTGGTATGTTACCACACTTGGGGGGGATTCTTTTACCGAGATCTGGCACATTCACATAGTCCTATACCTGCTCACTGGGCAAGCCCTCCTCACCTTAAAGCGGATGTATTTCAGAAGGTCAAAGTGCACGGCGTACATGCGGAAATACTCCATGATTTTGGAGTTGTGCATGTAGTTGGGGAATTCGGCTGGGATGGGGCAGTCACTGAAGCACATCATCTCCTTGGAGCTGTTGATGATGATGGATTTGTAGATGCTGCCCCTGCCCTCTTCGGGATTCTCCTGCAGGGAGCAGGATAACATTATTGAGCGTAACATTAGCCATGTCAATATCCAATAACTAAAACCGTGCAAGTTAAATTGCCAGAATGACTGTATCCATGTACAGAAGCTGAGGTGACAGTCATCTTTCGAGTGTGTCTCTGTCACATGCATTAGCCTGGGGTACAGTGGGAACACAATGGCTGTTCTTTAAATCCCCTATGGGAATGACAAATAAAAACAGCAGGAACAAGGAAATCATACGATCTCCTTGAACTTGCAAGCATCACGGGAAAACCCCAAGCCCAGTGAATTTAGGGAGGGATAATAAAAAAATAGATGGTTGGCTGGAGTCATTTCTAGCGTATAGAATTATTGGCACTGGTTTATAGTCCTTCTTCAGATAAACCATGTCTTCCTCAAGGTGACTTCTGTTTTCTTAACTATTTGACTTTTATGCCAGGTGACAAACTCTCACACACGACTGAGCGACTGTAGAGAGAATCGAAGGCCTTGTTTTCACTTCAAAAAAAAGATGAAATTTTTACCTCAAGGAGACTCATGTGCCTGAGCTTTTCTCTAGGTAAACGCACTGTGAAGACCAGATGTAGTTTGACCGTGAGGTTAACTCACTGAAGTCACAGTTCCTGGAGAGGGCACAGGGCTGTTTGAAGCCCAGGCACTTGCGTTTTCCTGGGAAGTACTGTCTTATTGCCTCAAATCAATTACTCTGAGGTAAACAACGCACCTTTTTTCAGCAGTGAAGACAAGGCCTAACTTGATGAAGTGTACATCTCTCCCCCGCCTGCTTAACCGGTACACTGCCCCAACAGCTACACGTAGGGTTACCAATTTTGGCTGGATGTATTCCTGCAGGTTGCGTCACAAGATGTATGATTAATCTTTAATTCCTGGAGGGTTGGCAACCCTAGATAAGGTGCCCCAACTGGATCTCCCTTAGATTATTTGATGACAGGGAAATCTTAGCATAAACAACATCGGGGTCTAAACTCAGAGGACATTGGGCATCAGAGATTCTACGCTGAAGTAAACAACCCTGAGCAGGGTGGGGGGGGCAGTGGAAGCCCCTGAGAATGAGCATTTTAAAGCCAGAGGAAGTCTCCTTCAACTCACACTGTACCAGGTGCACGTGGACCTAAGGAAGCCTGAAGCCTGGCCTACACTAAAGTATTTTTACACACCGTCCTCGTGGCTAGAACCGGCTCAGCAGTACCTGGTGCAGGTGGAAATCTGGCTTCAACAGCTCCACATTGGTTATACCGGCTGCACTGGGGCTCCCAGGGGGTGCTAAATTCAGTGCAGCTGAACTGGTGATAGCAGCAGGGTGAGGGATGGGTGTGTTTGTACAGCTCCCTAGTGCTGTGAAGGCTGTGGTGGAGTCTGACACACCGTTTCTGGCCTTTGATTGTTTGGCTGCTAAGCAAAGGTGGGATCCTGCAGGGAAACGCTGATATAGAATGTTCCCACAGAGGAAACACTTTCATTTCCACACCCTCAAATAGGTCAGGACTCAGAGATACTCAGACCTACCTCAAATCTCCAGAGTCCTCCAATGTCACTGCTTCGCCCAAAGCAGGTCGGCTCCAGCCCCTCATCCAAGCAGCATTTGATGGAGCTCAGCCCACAAACACCAGCTCCAATAACCGCAACCCTCCTGTTTGCCATGCCGTCCCGCCTCAGAGAGCTTTGCCAGCCAGCTGCGAGGGGGCAGCCTCGGGCCATGCCCCAGCCGGCACTGATCAAAGCAGGAGAGGAGTCACAATCGCTTGCCGTCTCCAAATGAAGGAGTGGCCTGAGTCGGGCTGGCTCTCTGATCAGGCTGTTTTATACTGAGTTCCCGAGGAGGGTGGTTCTGTGCAGGAGAGGGGCCGTGCCTGGGTTCGCTCCTGCTGGAAACACAGCATGACTCAGCTGCATAAAGAACTAATTGCTACACTAGCAGACAGGACTTGCAGGGTCCCTGCAGGGACCCTGTCACACTTCAGCAGTTCATTCCCCTGATGGAAACACGCTTAAAGTATTCAAAATAAACAGGGGGTCTCTCATTACCCTTCACCCGTGCCCATCCCCCTGCCCTGCAAATTAATTCTTCACCCGTCCCCCAAAGAAATCCTGTCTTCAAGTTCCCCATCAATTCTGCCCCCACATCTGTTCTGCCCCCATCTATTCTTAATGCTGATCCGCGGACTCTTTACTCTGCCCACCCAGGTGCTGAAGGGAGGAGAGGAGGGGACAGAGGTACTGTTCTGACCCTGTTGCTCACAGGATGGGAGCAGGGGGCAGAGCCGCCCTGAGCTGCTGGGTCTCTGTGCTCTCCCTACCGCTGTGCGTGGGTGGTGCAGGCTCTCGAGAGAAGAGGTGGAGGCAGGAGAGCTCTGCCTGCCTACTGAAGCAGCTGTGATTGGCTGCTGTTCCCCAGCAGGCAAGGTAGTGTGGAAAGCAGCCAATCAGAGGGGGCTCTTCCCCCGGGGGTACTATAAGATGCGTGGCTCTATCCGCGTAGTGCTCTATAGAGGCGTCACCCCCAGAAGTGCACTGAGTGGAGCAGTAATGCCAACACATGCGGAATCGGAGGACTCTGAATCAGACCGAAGTTCCAAACCTGGAGCGTGCATGTCAGCCCAGGCTTAGGAAGGCAGACTGCCTCCCCCTCTCCCAGTCCTGCATTCATCCTCGTCATCCCCAGAAGAGGCAGTTGTGGCGGAACCCTCTGTGCCCCTGGATGACTTCAGGGCACATCAGGATCTCCTCAAAAGGATGGTGTCCAACCTGGACATTGTGGAAGAACCCAAACTCAGGGGTCCTTATTTACAAGTCCATTGCCCAGTGGATAGTCCAGAATTAGCCAAACAACAGATCAGCAAAGTCAGATTTTTATTCTTTACGTAAAGAAGGCAGTCCCTTCAAATGTAAGGAACGAACCCTACTTACAAAAAACTGATCGTTTTTATAGGGTGGTATAAACAAGTCTTTACACATCACAGTTTCCATGGTCATACATACTAAAAAAATATTATCTAGGAATTTTCTAGCTGAGTACTTGCAACTTTCCTTATCTAAGTTACAAGGTCTTTCTCTGCATTCCATCTCTACTGGCATCTAGGCCTCTTAACTATTTCATTATTTCAAAACATTCTAAGATTAAATAACTTCTAAAAAGCCATTTTCTATCTCAGGCTTTTTACAGCCATTTCTAAAATCAGTTCTTAGCAAAAACAGAGACCCCCATCTTCTTTTCCCTTCACAGCATAGAGGCAGAGGAGCTCAAAGACTTCTGACTCCTTTTTGACATGCTGGCCCAGGTCGTGCTGCCAGTACATGACAGAGTACTTGAGGTGGTCAAGGCCCCCACAACAAACTCTCCTCGTTCCCACTGACATTGAAAAGGGCCAAAAAAAAAAAAAAAAAAAAAGTGTATCATGTCCCTGCTAAGGGATTCAAATATCTATTCCTCTCCACACCTTCCTGGGATCCCTTGTGGTGGTCGTGGTCAACGAGAAGGACAGGCAGGGCCAACTGAGTTCCACCCCAAAGAACAACAACGCAAAGCAGATGGACTTGTTTGGTCGGAAGATTTATTCTATGGCTAGTTTGCAATTCAGAATAGCTGACCAACAAGCCCTCATGGGGAGGTGCAATTCGAACATTTGGAGCTTGCTGGCTAAATTCACTGAGCTGCTATCTCAGGACCATTCCCAGGATTTCGCCACCATCCTGCAGGAGGGAAAGATGGTGGCTAGGGCAGCCCTTCAGGCATCTCTGGGTGCGGCAGATTCGGCAGCGTGATATACGGCTTCTGCCGTGTCCTTGTGCAGGTGTTCCTGGCTGCAATCCTCTGTTCTCTCCCAAAAGTTGCAGAATTCGATCCAAGATCTTCCGTTCAATGGCAGTGCCCTTTTTTCAGATCAAACGGACTCCATGTATTAAAAGATTCCAGGGCCACCTCGCGATCAGTGGGCCTATATGCTCCTCAGACTTCAAGGAAACAGTTTCAGCCACTTCAGCAGCAACCTCAGTTCCAAGGGCCTCCTGGCTCTTCCTTCTATAGAAGAGACAGGGACAGGGTTTTAATCACTGTCATCAGGCCTCGTGTCGCCCCAGTGGTTGAAGGTGGCAGTTTTGAGGGTGCGCCCGAGGACAACATCCCAGTCCCAATACAGGATCCAAACCCCAAGCCTTTCCTGAACTGCCTTTTCCCTTTCTTCCATGCATGGGGATGTATAACATGGGACTGTTGTGTCATCTGCATTATTGCAGAGGGCTATGCCTTGCAGTTTTCCACAACCCCACTCAAACATCCCCCTTCCGCGTCTCTCTTCAGGGACTCCTCTCACGAGCATCTTCTTATGCATGAGGTATAGGATCTTCTATCGTGAGGGGCTGTGGAAGCAGTCCCTGCAGAAATGTGGGGAAAAGGATTTTATTCCACTATTTTCTCATTCCCAAAGCAAAAGGAGGGCTCAGGCCCATTCTAAATCTGTGATTTCTCAACAGGTATCTCAAGAGGCTGAAGTTCCACATGGTCTCCCTAGCCTCAATTGTCCCTTCCCTGGATCCGGAAGACTGGTATGCTGTCCTCGATCTAAAGTCACTGGTCATCGTTCGCTAGTAAATGCTCATCCCTTTCTTTAGATGACCAGCGCTTTCTGTGTAGCTGTGGGTGTGGTGGGCAGAGGGTGTAGCGAACCTTGGGGGGGAGGGGCCTTTAATCCTTACGAATGGTGACCATTTTAGGCCCTGGGTAGGCTGGAGGGGAATATAGAAGGGGCTCCAATTAGCTACAGACAAGTGACTCGTGTCTCTGTCTGCGTTTCATGCAGAAGTGCCAGCCTAGCTTACCAGCAGTCTTTTTCAGTTTCTAATGACATCGCCACAGGTTGGCCCTTGTTTCGTTTACCCAGAGACCAAGCGAAGGAACAGCCACCCTGAGACCGTCCCAGGGGATGGAAATCAGACAGCGAACTGCAGAGTAAGAGCAAATGGAAATTTGCTTAAGGTGAGTATTGAGAGAGCTGCAAAGACTGTTCTCGGTGGAGAGAATTTGTTATTTTAGCATGGGGTACATCCCTGAGGAAAGGTCTCTGCACCTAACTGAGGAACAATAAGCTTGGGGAAGCCCTTTGTGTCCCTGGAGGAGTCGTCGGGTGCCCTGCAGTCGTCCTGAAATACGATAACTTCGTGGAGAACTTCTGGCCTGTAACCAGAGACGATCAGTCCTCAACTCTGTTCCTTCTACATCACTGGGTGAGATTCCCTGATCACAGCACCCTAGTCCTCCTCTCTACCGACTCTGGCCTGCTTCAGAGGACGTGAGCGGGGGACTGAGAGTAGCCCCTGGCTAGTGTCTCTGCCCACTAGAGTAGAAACAAGTAAGAGAACAAGTAGCAAACCTTGTATTAGAAACCCAGCGCCAGCTAAAGGGAAGGAGCATTCTGTGTGTCCCCATCAGCCTTTGCCAGAGATGTGTCTCAGTGGCCAGTCAGGGTAATTCACAGAATGCATCTGTCCTGGAGCAGCAGTGACACTGAGTGGCTGGTCGGCATAATACACCTGGCTTCAAAATAGTGATGGAAGAAGTGGTCAATGCTTCATCTGTACCCTCTCTAGATTTCTTCAGAGGCTGGGAGCATCCTCGTTGGACTCTGGGCTCTGTAGCATTAAGACCAGGAGAAGAGAAAAAGTCTTCTGTATAGAGTGACTCTTTTGAGGGCTGGTGCTATGGAGCGCTTTCTAACTGTAGCTGTAGAAGTAAAAGGAAGATGATCAGGAACAGTCAACATGGATTCACCAAGGGAAAGTCATGCCTGACCAACCTGATTGCTTTCTATGAAGAGGTGACTGGCTCTGTGGATGTAGGGAAGGCGGTGGATGTGATATACCTTGACTTTAGCAAAGCTTTTGATACTGTCTCTCACAGTATTCTTATCAGCAAGTTAAAGAAGTATGGGTTGGATGAATGGACTATAAAATGGATAGAGAACTGGCTAGAGCATAGGGCTCAACGAGTAGTGATCAATGGCTCCATGTCTAGCTGGCAACCGGTCACAAGTGGAGTCCCCCAGGGGTCGGTCCTGGGGCCGGTTTTGTTCAACATCTTTATTAATGATCTGGAGGATGGGGTAGATTGCACCCTCAGCAAGTTTGCGAAGATGGGGTGAGTGGTAGACACCCTGCAAGGTAGAGATAGGATACAGAGTGACCTAAACAAACTGGAGGATTGGGCCAAAAGAAATCTAATGAGGTTCAACAAAGAAAATTGCAGAGTCCTCCACTTAGGAAGGAAGAATCCCATGCACAGCTATAGACTGGGGACCGACGAGCTAGGCAGCAGTTCTGCAGAAAAGGACCTGGGGGGAACAGTGGATAAAAAGCTGGATATGAGTCAGCAGTGTGCCCTGGTTGTTAAGAAGGCTAATAGCATATTGGGCTGCATTAGGAGGAGCATTGCCAGCAGGTCACGGGGAGTGATTATTCCCCTCTATTCGGCATTGATGAGGCCGCATTTAGATTATTGTGTCCAGTTCTGGGCCCCCCACTACAAAAAGGATGTGGACAAGTTGGAGAGAGTCCAGCGGAGGGCAACAAAAATGATTAGGAGGCTGGAGCACAGGACTTATGAGGAGAAACTGAAGGAACTAGGCTTGTTTAGTCTGCAAAAGAGAAGAATGAGGGGGGATTTGATAGCAGCCTTTAACTACCTGAAAAGGGTTTCCAGGGAGGATGGGGGTAGGCTGTTCTCGGTGGTGGCAGATGACAGAACAAGGAGCAACGGTCTCAAGTTGCAGGGCGGGAGGTCTAGGTTGGATATTAGGAAAAGGTTTTTCACTAGGAGGGTGGTGAAGCACTGGAATGGGTTACCTTGGGAGGTGGTGGAATCTCCATCCTTAGAGGTTTTTAAGCTGAGGGTTGACAAAGCCCTGCCTGGGATGATATAGCTGAGGTTAGTCCTGGTTTGAGCAGGGGGTTGGACTAGATGACCTCCTGAGGTCCCATCCAACTCTTTGATTCTATGATTCTATGATCCTTTGTCTCCCCAGCATAGTACCTTGGCCCTATCTTTCAGGAGAGGGTGTCTCCGGGTTCCCTGGCACCATCCCTGGACATCCTTGGTCTCCCTAATTCCATCCTTTGGCCTCCCTTGTGCCAGCTCTCGGCACCATCCCTTCATGGTTTTTGTGCTCCCTTCTGCTGTCCAGAGTCTGTATGTTCTTTTGGTCAGCATGTTCCCTGGTCGAGTGATGAGGAATGACCCTCACTACCATTGTATTTTCCTATAGCGCATCTTTAAAGGTCAGATTTGGGCCATGCAATTTGTAAAGTTGCTTGGCTTTTTCGGCCCAGCCCCAGCCCATCCCACCCCCGGCCCAACTCCAGCCCAGCCCCAGCTCCAGCCCAGACCAAGCCCGAGCCCAGCTTCAGCCCAGCCCCAGCCCAGCTTCAGCCCAGCTCCAGCCCAGCTCCAGCCCAGCCAAGCTGCAGCCAATCCCAGCCCCAGCTCCAGCCCCAGCTCCAGCCCAGCCCCAGCCCCAGTTCCAGCCCCAGCTCCAACTCAGCTCCTGCCCCGCTCCAGTCCAGCCCCACGCCCATCTCCAGCCCAGCTCCAGCCCAGCCAAGCCCCAGCTCCGGCCCAGCCCCAGTTCCAGGCCCAGCTCCAACTCAGCTCCTGCCCCGCTCCAGCCCAGCCCCAGCCAAGCCTCAGCTCCAACCCATCTCCAGCCCAGCGCCGGCCCAAGCCCAGCTCCAGCCCAGCTCAAGGCCCAGCTCCAGGCTCAGCTACAGCCCAGCCACAGCTCCAGCCCCGCTCCATCCCCACTCCAGCACATACAAGCTAAAGCCCAGTTCAAGCCGAGGTCCTGCCCAGCTCCAG
>NW_027130912.1:0-1885 GCF_026122565.2 Emydura macquarii macquarii
TTTACCAAGGATCAAATTACTCTCTTTGTGAAAATGTATGCAGTATATCCAGTCTGAATTTGTCTACCTTCAAATTCCAGCTATTGGATCATGTTAGACCATTCTCTGTAGGCTGAAGAGCCAGCCCATTATTAAGTATTTGTTCCCCATGTAGATACTTACAGGTGGTAGTCAAGTTACCCCTTGACCACTTTTTGGTTAAGGTAAATAGCTCAAACTCTTTAAGTGTATCACTATAACACACATTTTTTAATCCTTCAATTATTCGCATGGTTCTTCTCTGAATCCTCTCCAATTTAGCAGCACACTTCCTGAACTGTGAACCCCAGAACTGGATAGAGTATACCATCAGCAGTTGCATCAGTGCCAAATCTAGAGGTAAAAGAATCTTTCTGCTCTTACTCGAGATTCCTCCTCTATGCACTAGGATTACATTAGTTATTTTGACCACAGCGTCTCACTACGAGCTTAGGTTCAGCTGATTTTCCACCACGACTGCCCAATCTTTTTCAGAGTCAATGTTTCCCAGGGATACAGTCCCCCATCCCATAAGCAAGGCCTAGATTCTTTGCTCCGAGATGGACATGCTGACATTTCACCGTATTAAAATACACATTGTTTGCTTGACCCGCCCTTACCAAGAGATCCAGACTGGTGAGGAGATTGGTGGGGTTATTCCAGGTTTAAGATTAGGTTTAGGATGGAAGTCAATGAGTTTTCCAGGGCTAATGAGGAGGACATGGGTGTTTTCCTAGGAGTAGGGAAAAGGTCAAAGGAATTATGATCTGAGGGCAGTTGGGCTATGCTAGGGGTCAGGTTACACATGAAATCAATAAAATTCCCCAGGCTTTGGGTGAGGCAGGAAGTGAATATATTTATGCCAGGATTAGTATTAGAGCTTGGCAGGAAGTTAGAAAAGTGACAAACTCCTTAGGGCTCAGTTCCCCACCTGAGGCATTGTGGTGCAAATCATTCTTTATCCTACGAGCTCTTTGGGGCAGGGTCTGTCTCTCACCGGTGTGGGTGCAGTGCCCATTATCCTCTAATGGCCTTCACAAAAGAAAATAATATTTTTGTGAATTGTCATCAGCTCTTATGAAGGGATTTTGCCCATAAATAAAAAACAATTACAATTAAAAACAGAAAGGAAACTGAGGCAGATAATGTGAGCCATGTTGCTTGCCCTTTTCCCTGCAGGACAGTCCACACTACCACAACATCCCGGCATTGAAAACAGCTCTGACTGGAGGGAGGGAGCGCCCCTCCTGAGTTGCCTTCACCATTCCCTGAACTGCAGCACCCCTTTGCACTGCCAGGGCTCAGCCTGAATTTTCTCTGTTGTTTCTTTGCCATTGTCCAGGAAACCAATTTCCAAAGAGTCACAAACCCAGAACAGGGCGACTGAGCAAAGAGAACTTGGAATGGAAGAGAGGTGCACAGCTGTGGACATTGACTCTAAAAATGGCTGATGGACAATGGGAAAGCCCCGTTGAGCTATGTGTCCTCGCAACACCCAGCAGAAAGGGGCCCACATCTGAGTTCCAGTCTGTAGGTCTGACCATAATACCAATGATAAGAATCAGAGGCGACCCAGGGTGGGGACACGAGGGGTCAGGTGACCGTGCAGATTTCTGCCAGTGATTGCTGGCCAGGCTCCCTCCCTGTCCAGCGGCTCCTGGAGCAGGCTGCAAGCTGCGGCCATGGAGAGACAGAGAAGCAAACACTTTGCTGTGGGAGCTGCAGGGAGGGGCAGCTGAGAGCAGAGCGTGTGTGTGTCTTTGAACTGTGCCCTCTGCCCACCATAAGCAGGTCCCAGCCGCCTCTGATAAGAACAGTGAGAATACAAATAAAAAGAGTAAAATGCAGCTCCGGCCCTGCTGTTCGT
>NW_027130913.1:0-1886 GCF_026122565.2 Emydura macquarii macquarii
GGAATGTCACATACTTGTACCAGATCTAAATGTGATCCTTAATGCATGTATTTCATTTGTGAGCATTTTATAGGTTAGACGTATTACAGTAGCACTTAGGAGGCCTAGTCACGGGCCAGGGCCCCACTGAGCTAGGTGTTGTGCAAACACAGATTAAAAAGATGATCTGTCTCCAATGACTGGAGGCTGAAGGGAGCACCGGTGTAACAGTGCTCCTTTCAAATAACCCATCCTCTTTGGCTGGTGAGATGACAATATGCCCTCTTGTTTGAGTCGATTTTAACCACTACTTCTTGAACTCAGCCTGCACTATTCGCTGGTGCAGAGAGGTTGCAGAGTTATGCTGTGCCTTCTTCAGGATGCTTTAGTGGGAGGGGGAAACTGCAGTGGAACCAAGGAACATAGCGGTGAGTTTTTTTGTGCCTTCCCTTTTTCGCATACCCATGCAGAAGTCTGTTACACTCTAGCCCTCAGTGTAAAGCATAATCCACTTTCTGCGTGAGTCATCCATAATACCAAATGTTCAGAGGGATTCAATAATTAGACAGAAACATCTATCTAGTACCCCGTCCCCCATGAACTCTGTCTCTGATCACACAGCAGATTCTATCAGTCTAAGATACTTACATGGTCTTCACTACCTTTGTGCCTCACGATTGTCTGATGTACTTATCCTCACAACTGGAGCTAATTGGAAAAGAGATTTTTCTGTCCCAGCAATATTGGTTGTTATCTCAAATGGGGACAAAGTCAAAATTTTGAATGTTTTGGTGAAATAAAATTCTGGGAAAAAATAGTCTTGAAATGTTTGTATTGATTTCAACATTTTAAAGATTTTTAAAGAATTGTAGAAAACAAGGTAAATGTAAGTCATTTTGAAACAAAAAAATGAAACTTTGTTCTGACACTTTCAAAAGGGGATTTTTAACATGTTTTTTTCCATTTTTTTTTTTACAAAACTTCATCCAAATTAGTACCATTTCATGAAAGATTTTGGTTTCATCTAAATGGAAGTGAAGTATAAGACAGGGCTATTATCTCCTTTTTAAGAAGGGGAAACTGTCACAAAGTAACTCATCTAAGGCCACACAGGCAAGATAGAACAGAGATTAGAGACCAACCCTCCTGAGTTCCAGTTTAGTGCCCTAACCACAGGACTACCCCTACATCTGAGAGGCCCACACCTAAGCCTGTCTATAATCATTCAATGTCAAAATCCTTCTCACATTCTGAATGGCCTGCCCAGCTGAATAGCCTGATTTTCAGTATTTTCCCTTCCGGGGAAAACACTATCCTTCTGAATCTCCCTCTGTATGGGAAAATATTTTATTATAATGCTTAATAAACAAGCAGTCTTTCCAAAGAGATTCCATATCTGTGTTCCTAAATCTCAATACATATTTTGAGTTCCAGAACTGACTTGCACAGTGAGACATGGAACAGTTTGTAGCAGCACCAACTGAGGAGCACATTGAAATAGTGTTATTACATTGAACTGCACTGTAACTTCGGTACTTTGGAACTGCCTATTTAAAATAAAGCATAACTCCTGCAATAAACTCTTACCTTTACAGCATTTTTTGTGCTTTGGGGCCATATCAACCGTCACTTATTCACCACTTACCTCACCGTGCACCTAACTAGTCAGTAGAGATAATTGCCAAATGTTAATGGAGCTACACAGAAACGTAAGGAGGTTGGGAGGTAAGTTATTCAGGTTCTACTGCAACAGGCTCTGTTGCAATGGTCAAATGGTCACATTCCATTCTCTCCAAGAGAACAGGGATTTGGCCCCATTGACAAAAATTCTTAGAAGGTGTAGATTATTGGATCGCAGTGATTCTGCTAGTGGGAAAGGACAATTATCAAGAGCTCAAAGAGGGTGT
>NW_027130914.1:0-1907 GCF_026122565.2 Emydura macquarii macquarii
AGGGGTGTGACTCAACATATGAAAGTCTATGCCACAGTTATTGGGAAGCCCAAGAGGGGGGAAACTGAGGCATCTGTTGGCCTGAAGGCAGCCTGGGTAGGTGACGCTGCTGCAGATCTGGTCAGTTGTAGGCGTTTCCACTGAAATGATTGGTTCTCATGCAATACCAGGGAGCTGGGTTTGGGCGTCACCCCTCCTCCACCATGCACCCTGCTGACCCCAAAATAGAAGCCCTGCTGAGATGGCATTCCTCTGTAACACCTCTTGGGAAGCAGCAGTGGACGGTTTTGTCCTACGGAGGAAGGAGGTCTGCTGGTTAGAGAATCAGTCTGAGAGACCTGCTCAGTTCCTGACTGCCAGACTCCCTGCATGACCTGGGGAAGCCACAGCCTCTCTCTGCCTCAGTTTCCCATCTGTGCAGTGGGGAGGATAGCACCACCCTGCTGCACACCGGGGTTGTGAGGATAAAAACATTAGGGATTATGAGGCACTGCAATAGCTACTGCGGTGCTGGGGGCCAGGTGAGTACCTGACACAGACAGAGCCGGCTCTGCATCTCTCCGTCTCGCTCCATTGAGCTGCGCAGAGGTGCGTATCTGTGCCCCCTCCTCCCTGCACCAGATGTGGCTGGAATGTCAGCCTGGTACGTGGGGAGGTGTGCTCGACCCCACGTACCTGGCACGTTCAGGAGTGCTTAGTGATCAAACAGGATTAGGACGGTGCGGCTAAAGCTGCTGATCAAACAGACTGCATTTCACTGGATCCCTTCCTGGAGGTCCAGAGCGCACGACAGGCCATGCTCTCAGCTGGCACCTGCGCCTGTACGTTGTGAGGCTGTGGTCTGGGTAAAACTCCAGGGACTGTCTAGCAGAGACCGATCCTTCCCAAGCTCCTAACCAGTGAACAAGATGATTCGCTGAGCGCTGCCCTAGCGCGTAGGACCAATGCAGATGCTGCAATGGCAGCCCCTATCCCCAAAGCCTGATTTTCACACAAAACTCTTGCCTTCCACCCATCTGAGCAACCCACCACTTGTTTTCTTGGGTCAGCGACTTGCACTTTGTGCAGGCGGGCGAGGTATTAGGAGAGGAGCGGTTGGCATGTCCACTCTGGATTGGTGGTGTTAATATTGGTTTGTTATTTAGACTTGGAAGGAACATGGAGACAGGCATTCCAGGGTGGCTCAGATCCAGGGTCCTTCTAGCCCAGGGTCCTGTTTCTGCTAGGGGCCTGCACCAGCATCTGAGAGGAAGGCGTAAGACTCTGCAGTAGCAGATGGGGATATTCTGCCCTCCCATTCATCCCATCCTGGCCTCTGATAAAGATTGGCTTAACCCCTGAAACCTGAGGTTTAATATCCCTTCCCAAATTTTCATGATTAATTATAACAACCCTGGTTCTTCTTGTTTCCCGTGTTCATGTCCAATCCCTTCGTGAGACTTGGTAAGTTCTTGGCCTCACCAATCTGCAGCAATTACTTACTGCATGGCTGAATTAGTTTGTTACCTGTTTGGCTGGCTGAGTTGAAGTGTTAAGTGTATAGGAGCACTTCATGATGCTGGGCAGTGATTTCTGTCCTTTTAGGTTTAATGAATTGTTAGGCACCTGCAGATTTTTGTGTGCACGCTTTTATTGGTTTTGACATCTGAAGAAGTAGAAAAATCAACATTTCATAATATTGGAGTGCTCTGCTGCTTCCTGATGTGACGGTTGCACGGGTCTGCCTCTGTCATGGCCCACTGGGTCTGGAACCTCAGGTGATGAAGTGGGCCCACTCAACCCACCACCAGGAAGCCCAGCCCCTTTTTGAGGTTCCACCCCTGAGGTCCTATTGACAGAGTCCCAGAGCAACTGATTGGCCCGCTGGCCCTGCTTAAACCAGCTGCAGGAAGAGGAAACTGTTTGAA